>NC_136496.1:26540150-26567650 GCF_053919585.1 Euprymna scolopes | reverse complement strand
AATGGAGTAGATGAAGTAAAAGCGTAGCTTTAAAAGACAACAAGAAACGGAACAAAAAAAAGGGGGAAGAGAGGAAGGCAAAGAAAAAAAAAAAAAAAAACGCGCGTGCGCACACACACATATATTATTTATTCGAGGGTAAACAGTTACATTTGGTCACTACAAAAAGCCATCTGTTTCAATCAATGAGACTTCGTCAGGCGAACATCAACCGTTATAGAAAGAAGAGTGAAAGTCAGTTCCAGAAGCTTGTCAAAGTTTTTCTATAGCGTCTAGCGTCGAATAGTTCAGGGTCGCCTGACGAAGTCTCATTGACTGAAACAGATGGTTGTTTGTAGCGACAAAATGTAACTGTTTACTTTTGAATAAATAATGAAAAATATGTTGCTCTCGTTATTGAGCAATATCTAACAACATCGTTGTGTTCATTAGTCATCTCTAATATATATATATATATATATATATATATATATATATATATATATATATAGAGAGAGAGAGAGAGAGAGAGAGAGAAAGAAAGAGATTGATAGTATTTGTGTGTGTTGTTTTCTAGATGTTAATCCAAGGAAACTCCAATGTTATTAGGATAGTGCTCAATTAAAGGCAGAGCTGTATTATAGAACGTATTTTTAATTTATCTATACATATATATACATATATATATAGAATAAATGACAAAAATTTATATTCCAAAATTCATGATGTTGACCATCTTATAATTTATTCCTTTAAATCAGTCGATTTATACAATTCTTGGCAGTATCTGTTTCGTCGCGCAAAATCAATCACTTAAGTATTATATCAATTAGTGAATTTATTATGCCTTAACTCATCAGAATAAATTTTTCTTTCTTTTGTAGCTTAGTTTAGTTTCGTATATACAAACATATTATATTTTATAATTTGCTGATATTGTTTCCATAAGTATGTATACATAACTAGAATTAATAAATTTACTAATTATTTATTAGAACATTTTAGTAGATGATTCATAAATTGATTAAAATTGTTAGTACGAATTGTTGGGTTTAATGAGTTTGTTTGATAAAATTCAATATTGCGTAATGGAAAATATAAAGGTAACTGCAGCTTCTCTTCCAATTTTCGGATTTTCACCATGTCAAATACCATTTCAATTCCTTTTGACAGATTGTTGCTATTTCTTCTAATGAGTTAAGGGCATAATAGATTAACTAACTGATATAATAATTAAGTAGTTGATTTTGCGCTACGAAACAGATACTGTCAAGAATTGTATAAATCGACTGATTTAAAGGAATAAATTATAAGATGGTCAACATCATGAATTTCGGAATATAAATTTTTGTCGTTTATTCTATATATTGCTCTGTAATCACATTGAGCTTCTTATACATGTATAAGGATTGATATATAATAAGAAAATATATTTCTACAGAAATATATATATATAAATATATATATATGTGTATGCGTGTGTATGTGTGTGTGTGTGTGTGTGTGTGGGTGGGTGGGTGTGTGTAGGGGATTTCTACAGTCATTTGCAGACAGAGACAGACTTAAAGGTGTTTTATTATTTTAGTCAAATAATTTTAACGAAAACAAATTAAATGTAATTAAATATATTTTTTATGTCTTCGTATATAAATTGATTTAAATTAATTTTGTGCTTCTTTCTGTTTGTGTGTGTTGGTGTGCATGTGTGTGTGCATGTGTGTGTGTGTGTGTGTGTGTGTGATAAATCATATGTACCCGTTGAATTTCAGTAAGGTACTGCAACTATTTGGCCGTGTTGCAATCCGGGTAATTATGTCAGCAAGAATAGATAACTCTTCGGTGTCGTCACGTGCTAGACACAATTAAACGAATCGACGCCTTTTTTTTGTCTTCTGTCTACGCTTCCCAGGTGGAGGTTACCGAGGGAATTCGCTTCAAATTGTTCAGCCTCTTTCCTTTTGGGTCTTCGGGGTTTTGAAGAATATCTTATCTTTTGTATTAAATTGAACAGTGTTGGATGAGCTATTAAAACGTGCAGATAGCGAGATATGAATAGGAGATATGAATTAGACATGACTGATTATCCTCTGGGAATTGCGCAAAGAATTGAGACTTGAAAAGAAAGGGAGAATCCTTGGAATAATAGTAGAATTAAAAAATCATATGTATGAAGTTATCTAAGATTTTGGAATTCAAACGGAACGTCCAATAAAGATTCACGTGGCTCTTTGGGTAGCATTAGAGTAGGCGGGTGGCATAATTGAAAACAAAACAAGAATAAATAAATGAATTACCACGGAAAGGAGATTTTGCCAAATATAGACGGATCTGAACGTACTCCATCATCGCCAATTGTTGGGTTCCGCCATGAAATAAAAATAGGTATAATGGATGCATCGTTAAGCTTGCGGTTCATACTCGTCTAACTTCGCATAAAACTGTACGTTCGTAATGATTCAAGCAAAGACCCTAAATAACGGCATCAGTTTATTGCGAGAAAATAAATTCTGTGTAATCACTACTTATCTTTTGTAATTCGATACTAATTGAAGACATTCCGATACAAAAACCTATGTAAGAACACTGCCAGTTACATAATTACATTTCTGCGAAATCTCATAACAATCGGTTCGGTGGATTTCAAGTTCATAGGAAACTAACTCACAAACCCATAAACATACGCACAAATTCGTTATATATATATATATATATATATATATATATATATATTTTTAATAGTACAGAAGTTCAGAAAAACATTGGTACCGTCGGTTTCAAGCCCTACATAAAGGGGGCCAGGGCTTGAAACCGACGGTACCAATGTTTTTCTGAACTTCTGTACTATTACATAAATAAATATTAAGCTCTTATATCGAAAAAGTTTTTCTTTGTAATCGAACAATTTGTGGAATTCTTTCCCCAAAAGACAGTAAACAAATATATATATATATATATATATATATATATATATATATATATATATATATATATATATATATATATATATTTATATATATATTTATATATATACATGTATATATATATATTTATATATATATATATATTTATATATATATATATTTATATATATATATATATATATATATATATATATATATATATATATATATATATATATATATATATTAGCGTTGTTACGATTTCAACATTTTTCCGATTCCGATACAATTTCCGATTTCATTATAAATTATCGATTCCGATACGATTTCTAATTTCGATTCTTTATAAATCATTAAATATTTAATTATAGTGTCGTTGTTTTTTCTAATTACCGTAAAAAACACATGTTAAATAAGCATAAATTGTCTCAAATATAAAACTACACTTATGGGAGATAATCTATAGGTATTAGTTTTACTGGTTGTTTAAAATCAATAAACATTTATTATTTTATCATTAGTACCAACTGTGCAAGATTTTTTATTAAACAAAGTCAAATAATAAGATCATTAAAAGGATCGTTTTTGGCATCGGAAAATAGGCACAAATTTTTCCGATTCCGATACCAGAAAAAGTTCCTATTTTTCCGATTCTGATTAATCGTCCCAACACTTATATATATATATATATATATATATATATATATATATATATATATATATATATATATATATATTAAGTAATGTGATTGATAATTTAAAATTTAGAAATCAAATTATAATTAAATTAAAAATCAGTTTCACAAGAAGGAATAACAACAAAATCAATTATCTGTACGATCGTTTCGGAAAACCGTGTTTTTATTTTGTTAGACATCAAGTTACGGACAATAATTATTACATATAGTTTTTTAATAAACAAGGTCTCCTCGTTAGCAAATTTTAAAGGGTTTTTATTTAATCTAAAAGACACCATAAATAAACCTAGCATTAAAAGTAAGGCAGATGTATCTTTTAGTTTTTCGCTGTTACATTAAAATACACTCAGCTCTTTAGACTATTGTTCTAATCTCCTTTAAATATATATATATATATATATATATATATATATATATATATATATATCTTTTAAACTCCTAACGTTCACAGGAAACACAAGTTGGAACGATTACATTGAGAGCAATGCCAAGAAGGTAGGTTCTCTCTACCGTGCTAGAAAGCTACTAACACCCGAAAGTATCCTGTACCTCTATAAGGCCACTATTTGTCCATGTATGGAGTATTGTTGTCACATTTGGGCTGGTGCATCTGCTACTAGTCTCTCACTCCTAGACAAGGTTCAAAAGAGAGTCGCCAACCTGATAGGTTCTGAATTATCATCTAAGCTGCAGTCTCTGCCCCACCAACGAAATGTTGCGTCCCTCTGCTTGTTCAATAAGTATTTTAATGGTGAATGCTCTGACTTAAAAATAAAAACACTCTTTCTACTTTATTCCTATATCTCAATTCCGAAACTAATCCACATCCCTTTTAGTCTCGTTTACATACAACCAAACCTTATTCCTTGTTCCTATTTTTAACAGCATTTACCACAACCTCCTGATATAAACTCCCGGTGACGTAGATGACTAATATTTTTATTTTAAACTTTACTTTCGTATAAGCTTTATCGCCTGAAGAGGTCTCTAGTTAATAAAAACTAGCTGGCCGAAACATGCTCGTGACTGTGTAGCAACACATTTCTGCTTATGTATACACAAATAAAAAGTAGCAACCCATTTCTGCTTATATAAAAACAAATAAAAAGTATATATATATATATATATATATAAAATATTATATAATAAATAAAAAGTATATATATATATATATATATATATATATATATATATATATATATATATATATATATGTGTCTTATTCCTAAGATTAAGGGTGGTGGTGTTTGATCAACACTGCTGGGGAGCCATGATGTAATATACTGTTTTGTTTTTAAATCCCCGAAACAGTGTTTCATGGTAAACAACTGATGATCCCTTGAAAAATAAAAAAATAAAACTGGTATTATAGTAAATTCGAGAGAGTTGATGCAGTGATTGCAGGTGATTAAATGACTTACTGACTAGATTTTTTTTTTTTTTTTAACGAATGATAAAAAGTAAATTTTTGTATGGTTTCAAATGTTAATAACTTCAAAGACTATATATATAAAATATTATATAATAAATAAAAAGTATATATATATATATATACTTTTTATATGTAGAAAATATGCATAAACTGATCGTAATTGTCAAATAAAGTCAATCATCAAATAAGAAGCCGTAAAAATTAATTAATTAATGAATGTCTATTTTTCAAAGGAATATGTAAATTTGGAATATTTTTATGAATTCAATCGTATATCCATGTCTAAGTATTATATATTACATATTGAGAAGTTTTTTCATGATTGTTCAATCAAAAAAGTAGGCTTTTAATATAAATGTCAGTGCAACAAAAACTCTCTTTCATATATATATATATATATATATATATATATATATATATATATAGCGAGTGAGAGGGTAAGACAGAGAGAGAGACATACATGGAGAGAGAATAAAAGAGAGAGGAAGAGAGAGGAAGAGAGAGAGAGAGAGAGAGAGAGAGATCTAATTTATAAAATCACTAACTGCATTCTCTGTTGTTTTTTTTTTTTCAAACTACATCTTCACCGAGACACAAGTTCGCGGAGCTGGAGTGGGGGTGGGGGGGGATCAAATGTAATTGAAATTTTTGTAGACCGTTTTTTATGGGTCTTTAGCCGGTAAAAAATAAGTTCTAAGGGAAAACAATTTAAAAAAAATAGAACTTGGCAGGCATAAGTCGACTTAAAGTGCTCTTGTATGCACGCGCAAATATACGTTTACACGTTGAAGTCAGTTTCTTTTTTTTTTACAATTTCTTAACCGTCTGATGATAGCTCAAACGGTAACGACAAAAGCGGAAACGCAACATTTTTTGGTTTTGATTCTAGCTGATGGCACCCAAGTGAGATTGTTTTCTTTTGTTTGATTTTTTATTTAGTAAATCGCTACTACATATTTGGTACGATATAATAATCGACAAGGAATTATGATAACAAATAAGAAATCAGCATGAATTAAGATAACATATTTAAGCGTATTTTACAACCGGGCAAGCGCCCTTGTAGTATGCACACACACACACACACACACGCACGTATATATATATATATATATATATATATATATATATATATATATATACGTGCGTGTGTGTATATATACGCACGTATATATATATATATATATATATATATATATATATATATATATATATATATATATACGTGCGTGTGTGTGTGTGCATACTACAAGGGCGCTTGCCCGGTTGTAAAATACGCTTAAATATGTTATTTTAATTCATGCTGATTTCTTATTTGTTATTATAATTTATTATTTGTTATACACATATATATATATATATATATATATATATATAAAGCTGAATGTCTGTGTGTGTGTCTGGTCACGAATAGGCTCCTATATGGTTGGCTATTATAGAAAACTGATCACATATAATGATAGAAGATGTATCGAGACATAGGAATAGGTATGTTTGATCTAGCATAATGATGATTCATTAAAATTGTGGAGTCTGCGTACGCGTCTGGTCCACAAAGTATGGAAATAAAACATTTAAAAATTTAAAAAAAAAATTGTACGAGTGTTTTTGATATAGATGTACATAAGAATACTTTGATAAGTATATTTTAACTTAAATAGGAATGGTATAATAAAATTGTGGGGTCTGCGTTCGCACCTGGCCTCCATAGAATGGAAATAGGCACAAACTTTGATAAAGACTTTTCATATCTATCTGCGTAAGTATACTTTGATAATTATGTTTCAGTTTGAAGAAATATGGTATAATAAAATTATCAGGTGTTCGTTCGCGCTTGATCTCCATAGAATGGAAATATGTCATAAAGTTTAAGAAGGTTTTTTTAATATAGATCCACAGAATATTGTGATAAGTGTTCCAGTGTGAACAGGTATGGTATAATAAATTATAGGGTTTATCTATTTTATTTTTAATTTCATCATATTTTGCTTTGGAATTGATATCCCCAAATTCGAAGCTATCTCTTTACAACCCTTCCTTTTCATAACCTATCATCCTTTCATAAATCAGAGTGCATTTTCTGTAGGCTGTTTTTGAACCCAGTCAACGACAGGTACTTTTGATAATATATATATATATATATATATATATATATATATATATATATAAATATATATATATAAATTCGTATTCCTGTCCGTTTGTTTGTTTGTTTTTTCACAATTTGATTAATATATACAAAAGGTCCATTACTTTAATGTTTCATTCATTCCTATATATAGTATGATTCTTGCTAAATATACGAGTAAGAGGTGACGTCATTTGCATATTACATTAAGGAAAATCGATTTTATTAAATAGCGGTGTGTTAGTTATTGTTTTTAGTGAGAGAATTGGTTTAAGTGCTCTATTTAATTTATTATTAAAACATGATTTATATTGATAACATATTAATAACATATTTAATTTCATTTATTTTTACCGACATCGACTTTTTTCATAAACAGGGTTGAGTTATTTCTCTTGGCCGCGAACTTTGTTCTTTTTCTTTTCTTTTTCGGCGGATATTTAAACTAAAAAATTTCAAGCGTTAATTTTGGAATTAGTTTAAATAAAGTAATTTCCGTAATTTCGCAATTGACTTTGTGTTCCAGTAGTTTTTTATTTAAAAATAAGCAAATACATCTAATTCAACTACGATTCTTTATGTAAAACAAAAAAAACCCTTCACTTATGTTTTTTTACCAGTTTTTTTTCTTCACATTTTTTTGACATCGTAACTGCTAATTTTGTTTTCGTTTAATAACACAATGAGTCATAACTCATCATTTTTATAGCACAAACACTTGGTATAACACTTGGTATTTTGAAACTGAATTATTTACAGTTTGTTTTCGTTGCAGCGAACCGTTATTACAAATCTTTCTAGACTGAGGGAGCATAAAAGATCTTCACTTAAACTGGAATATAGTCAAAGAAAGATGCTCCATATCCGGAGAATACCTTCTCTTGTACCTGTCGAACTATCTGGTGGAGAGTTTATCACGTACTTCTTTTTTCAGGGTGGTGCGTTACATTATCGGGTTTATTCGTTCTTTTATTTTTGAATTTTTTTGTTGGGGTTTACGATGGAGTTCACATGTAATAGTGAAAAACTGCTCAATATTCTTAGTATAGCAGGTGTGGCCAAACCGAACTTTATGTCGACCGTGGCAACGCTGGCTATCCATGCTAGTATATATATATATATATATATATATATATATATATATATATATATATATATATATATATATATATATATATATATATATAACACAGAGATAAATGAGGATTTGTTAGGGTTGTTAAGAAGACTATTACAAATAAGTTTCAGTAGATAGAAATAACAGTTTACATAAAGACAAAGTAAATATGCTTCTGTATCCAGTGTGGATTGTCGGACGTTTTTTAAATTACGCTTTTTTCCCCTCAAATTTGACTCTCATAATAAGGGTTTGATGTATTCCGATTCATCATATCTGTTGGCGACCCACGGGAATATCGCCGTTCGGTGTAGGGGACACGAGTGACGCCACAATATTTCGGCGAGCACGTGACATATCAATTAATACGGGCGAGAAATTTGTTTGTGCAGTCAACACGCACTTTGCAGCGAACCAGAGAAAAAGAGAAACAGAGCGCGTGTGAGAGAAAGAGAGAGAATGGCGAGATAGATAGAGAGAGAGAGAAAGAGAGAGAGAGAGAGAGGGGGTGGAGCTTCGCCACACATGAAGATTTACTATAGATTCTCTGCACGAATAGATAGATAAGAAAAAATTTATGGAAAAAATGCGTTAATTATAAAGTAGGTGTGTGTATATATATACATATATATATATATATATATATATATATATATATATATATATATATATATATATATATAATGCGCTGAGGCGTGTCGGTCTCTGGTAAACCTCAGTACTGGTTTCTACAAAAGAAGCTAACACCCTAAGGGTTAGACACGCTTATATAAAATAAGCAGATGACGAGTGGCGATGAAGGGCGGGAGGGAGAAAGATTAAGAAAAAGTCAGTGAGAGAGATTGGATAGATGGGATGGGTCAAAAAGATGAAGGACAAGAAATGGAAGACATGAGAGAGAGAAGAGAATGTGGGAAAAACACACAATCATATATATACAGTTTGCCCCCCCCCCCAAAAAAAAACGTAGCCCAACTCTAATAAGGCCCCGTTTCTTAGTGTTTTGTCCGAATGAAATGAAACTTTGGTCACAACTAGTTTATTATATTCAAAACATAACGTCAAAACACTAGGGTCTTTGGCCCTTTTTTCTTTGTTGACTGTAAAATACTCAGAAGAACAATTGAATGTTCTCTGTTTTTTGTTTTTTTTTGGTCACCCTGTATATATATATATATATATATATATATATATATATATATATATATATATAGAGGGAGAGAGAGAGAGAGAGAGAGAGAGAGAGAGAGAGAGAGAAGGGAAAATAAAGAGAGGCAGCAGGAGCTAAGAATAATATTTCAAGGTAAAAACAAAACAAAAGAAAACGAAAGAAAACTAGACAACGATGAGTGCCAGAGTTATTGATTCTGACTTGGGTAACAGCAATTCTCCCTCTTTTGTCAGAAACATCACACATTGAATGCGACTGCTTAATGACAAAAAAAAAAGAGTAATACGGAATGCTCCGACGATCTACATGTACCTTCTCGACGAAAATACACTCGACAAACCAGACAAGCATCCAAATCCCACAGTAGAGATCTCTAGATGTAAGAAAGCCTTCTACTCTAATAGTTTCCTCCCTAGAACTGCTAGATTTTTGAATTCCCTTCCGGGATTCTGCTTTCCCAACTATACTGACATGCAGAAGTTCAAGTGTAATGTGAACAGACATCTTGCTGCTCAACTTCCTACATAGTATCCCTGCAACTTATGTCTCTGATCAAAGTGGATCTGTGTCTTGTTTGAGGTGCAAATACTAAAAAAAAAAAAAAATAAATAAAAAACGAGAGTTTCGAAACTGCTGGACTTTTTCCATTGCTGTTAAGTCCTAGAACGCACAAGAGTAACGCGTCAAGCAGCAAAATCTCTCCCTTTCAAGGTTGAGATGCATAGATACCTTATCTTTATCTGTACTATTATATAAAAGTCACTTTGTGTGTGTATGTGAGTTCCTTCCTCATACGTTCCGAAACAGCGGGACCTATCTTTTGCAAATTTCACACAAAGCTAATTTATAGTTTAGGCAGTGTTCTTAGATATGTATTTGCAGAAATTCGTCCGATAAGTATCGAAAATCGAAAAAAATCCGATCCTAAAAATAGGCATTCTTTCTTCCAGATAAAAAAGAATTTTAACGCGGGAATATTTTAGATTGCACCGCCAATGGAGATGATTGCACTTAGGACAGTTTTCATTTGCACATAGTCGAAATCAAGTCGTGGCTTGGACGAGATCGAGAGAGGTTGAAGAATCGAGATGAGCTGACATCAAGTGACGAACACGACCTCGACAGAACGTAGATGTAAACTTTAGCGTTTAGAGGATCGATGGTGTCACACACACACACACACACACACACACACACACACACACACACACACACACACACACACACACACACACACACACACACACACACCAAGCGCCCGACTGATATTTGCCAGTTCATTTTTTTTGTGTATTTGATATTTTTTTACATCCGTACGCCCCTTCAATATACAGTCGCCAATGCGAGAATCGCTGACATGGCCAGAAGAGAAGACGAAGAAGAAGTGACCATGAAAACAACGTCGGGTTCAGCAGTCACCAGAGCAGTCTTAATCTTCATCAAAGAAATATCTATAATTCTATATTGTGTAAACCATGTTCTACACAACTTCCCATTCGGTTATTCTTTCTCCATAAGTTGAGTTAAATATTTCGAGTCTATTTGTTTGTCATTTTTTGAAATGCATAAAACAGTATATGCTTCAAATGCTTCTTCGATATAATTTCAGTTTTAAGAGCTTTCATCGATGAAATTTGACTGATTTTTCCCGTAAAATAAATATAATTATACAGACATGATCGAAATAATTGACTAGGGTTAAAATAGGTGACCACTTTATTAGACAACAGCGGTTGAAAGCCGCCCAAACAAAGCAAAGATCCAAACATGGACAGGAAATATATAGGCCTCTGTATTTTCGGATATATTGTTTTTTTTTTTTTTTTTCTTTTCCATGGAAGTCACCACTTATCAAGGCCCGGAGGCCACTCGGTGATAAAGGTTATTGCGTATACAGTAATCAATGATAGTAATCGTTAGTATTGGAGATCTGATAAAGTGTCTCACTTAAGGGGGGGTTATCAGGAAATTAACTTCGTCAATAGCAAATATCATAGCCAGCGACCTTTACGCTAGACTGGTTGAAACGCCTTCCACGGTGATAATAATATTCGATACATGGACGAATGGGACCAGTTTTCCTACTTAGTAAAAGGGGACGAGTTTTCCAGGGTCGAGTTTTCCGGGTACTAGTTTTCCGGAGACGAGTTTTCCGGGGACGAGTTTTCCGGGGACGAGTTTTCCTAAATTCGTATTTAGTGTACCTTTTTATTTGTGTACCGGTAATATCTGCTTTCTTGAGGTTTGGACCCCACCTTAGGATAGAACAGTAACACTCCAGTCTAAAATTAAAAAAAAAGTTTACACCAACCATGTGTGAAAAAATATGTGAGAAAACTTAGTTCTATTTATTACAATTAAAATTTACAATACATGTTATATCGCCCTCATAAAAAGTACATGCAAACACAATTTAAGACGATTCCATACCAAAATAAATAAAAAATAAAATTTATATGTTCGTCAAAATAAAAAGTCTATGCAAATACAATTCAAAACAATTTCAAGCCTAGCAGTCAACAAATAAAATTTTTATATTCGTCAAAATAAAAAAAAGTCCATATAATTCAAAACGATTTAAAACCAATCTTTCAAGCAATAAAAATTATATCTTCGTCAAAATAAAGAGAGTTCGTGCAAACACAATTTACATATAATCCATAGCAAGCTTTTAAGCAATGCAAGTTATATTAAATATAAGTTCTATGAATGGCAAAATGAAAAAATTTTTTTTTAATTTATTTGTCTCTATTTCAATGATTTAAGAATAATTCGAAAGCGCTAGGGACCCCCGAATTTTAATGCATCCTTGTGGGTAGTCTCTCTTTAAATTACTGGTACACAAATAAAATAGTTACTCTAACACTAAAAACCCAGGGCAATTAACATCCAGGTCACTTATAGCCAGGACACTAATAGCCAAGATCTTTTTCATCATGTTGGTGACCAGATAACGAATATTTTTGAAGAGGGTTATTGATTCTTTTTTTTCAAGAGTTACTCTTAAAGCTGTTCGATACGGTTCATATGTAGTGATTAACAGGCTGTGCCGGGAAAGTGCTTTTAATCCCATTTTTATGCAAACAATTCAGTGTATATTAAAAGTGCGGCAAGTTGGTTCATCTTTCATAAATGAACACATGGTTTATCATTACTGCTGTTTAATATTTTCTTAAGGTGCAGAATGATAAACAAATGAGTCATTATTTATGGAAGATGGACTATTTGCCACACTGCTTAAATACACATCTAATGGGTGTTTATTTAGTTGTGGCATGCATGTATATGTGAGTATATATTGACTTCTCTCTCTCTCTCTCTATATATATATATATATATATATATAAATATATATATATATATGACTATTTCATTTAATCGCATGAATTATTATAATCAGATATACTTTTATGCGTAAATTTTCAGTATTTACTTCAACAGCGCTCAATACATAGGTAGAGCTAAGTAGTAAGTTATGAAAATATGACAATTAAGCTACACAAAATATTTCGCGTTTCATCCTTGTGAGAACTCGTCAGGCTAGGCTTATTCTGTATAGCCTAATTACCATATATATTTTCATAAATTACTACTTATATATATATATATATATATATATATATATATATATATATATAGCCTAACGAATTCTAGGATGAAACACGTATTATTATGTGTAGCGTAAATTCCCATATATATTTTCATAACTTAATATATATATATATATATATATATATATATATATATATATATATAATTTTTAAAATATAATATTCCACTGACACGTGTTTCGTCGTCCACGACTCATCAGAGTGGATCCCAAGGGTGATATGGAAGTGTACCAAGCACATATTCATCTCCCTGAGATATTAGATATGCTCACATACTCTCTCTCTCTCTCTCTCTCAATATATATATATATATATATATATATATATATATATATATATATATATAAAGAGATGATATTAATTGAAGTACGTCACCCTCTAAATTCTGATAAAACGTTTCAGTTTGAATCATTTTTCTCCTTAATTACACGTTCTAAGTCTTTCAATTTTGTGAATTAAATATGGCGTCTGTGAGGACGCTTTTATTTCCCAAAGATTATTTAAACGTCTACTACGTTTCCGAAACCTGACTTCCCTGGTCGTAATAAATCCTACAAAACAGTCAAGTTTCTTGTTTTCAGGTCATTCCCAAAGGTTTAAACGGGCGAACAAAGGATTTGTGGCTGTCATTATTGTTTTATTTTGACTCTGCGTGCTAGTACGATTTAATTTGATTCGCAAACATGTTTCGTCACTAAAACATTAAACCAACCGTCTTCAGTGAAAATAAATAAATAAATAAATGAATAAACGGTCTGACAAAGAAAATAAATAAGTAAACACTAAAACAAACATAACAACACAGTAAACATGAAACCCGAATAACTATATTTTAAGATACGTCCATTCATGGTCCCTGGTGCTGTTATAGACTATTTTGGAACATTTTTGGGTATGGCCGACAACCGCACCGACATTAAATATGAATATGCTATTACATATGAAAAGCTTTGTGTGTTTGCGTGTCTATGTTTATGAAGGCTTGGAGACCACTCGAGGATATAGGTTAATGGGTATACATTAGTTATGCGATTATAGCGCAGTAATCGTAAGTAGTGAAGATCTTGTAAAATAGATTACTTAGGGGGACGGTTCATCAAGAACTTGTTTACGTTGGACTTGAAGACAATCAGGTTGTAGTTAGCTGGAAAGCAGGCAGACGTAAGAGAGCTCCATAGGCGTGCAGTTCTAAGAAAGAAGCTTTGTTCATGGAATCTACGTTTAGGTTTAGGCACAGATAAAGAGTGTGGGAAATTGTTGTTAATAGTTTTGGCTGGACAAATGTTTTTCGTGAAATTTTGTCGAGGAGGGACCATAGATTGTGCGTGAATGTGTTCGCTATGGACTCCAAAACGGCTGGGCCGATATTATGAAATTTCACACAAAGGCACAAATGTATCTGCTAGTGCCATTAGATAGGATTTGTGTCGAACTGTCTTCGATAGGTATCGATAATCGATAATTGATTATCGATAATCGAAAAATTCGATGAAAGAAGGAACAGGTGATTTTGACCAAAGTAAACATCTTATGCAACCGAATAGCACAAGTGCATTCGAAAAGTTTTATTAACATACCAGCTGAAAGGCCCGGCATGTAAAATAAAAAATAGGTTCTTTGATATGACAGGGGCGCATTAGAAATTAATGTTTCTGTTTAAAGCAAAATTTCAAAATGATATTTGATTTTTTTTTTTCATTTTAAACTTAAAACTATCACCGCACAAACACATGTGTATATGCGTGAATGTGTTCTCTATGGACTCCAAAACGGCTCGGCCGATGTTATGAAATTTCACAGAAATGTACAAATATATCTAGCAGTGCTATTAGATAGTATTAGGTTCAAGCATATAAAATTAACAGTACGTTATTTGACGCGATACGGGGGGGGGGCGAGATTAATGTTTCTGTTCAGAGCACAATTGCGAGTCGTTACATATAAAAAAATAATTTCATAAAATCGGCAGTAGGTTCTCTACAGTGTAATGTAGACTACAATGTATTCTGGACTAAGTCACTGTGGGGAGGTACGTGAAGCTTCCCCCGGTGCACCGCGATGGGTCTCCAACTAGAATAGGCATTCAATCGATCCGATAGCAAAAAATGGTGGATCATCATTAAATCCTGGGCAATGCTAGGTCTCCCTGCGAGAGCAGATATAAAAATTATGCGATTCGCCGTTTTTTTTTGTTTGGTTTAGCAAATGTCCTTTTTACCATTACTTTCCAAACAATGCTTTTCTTTTCTTTAACTGTTTTCTTCGTCTGCCATGAGATAAAGAAAATCCTGCCGTCCTGACACCAGCTTAAATGTCTCTCGCCGCCAACCCGGTGCCACACATCCATCTCACCCGATCGGGATTTTGTTCTCCTTGGCTGCACGCCGGCTGTAGCCAGCCATTGCTCGTCTTCGAGTTTACATGTCGATCTTTTTTCGATGCGCATTTTGTTCGTATAAGACGCACACTTTGCTCGTATAAGACGCGCACTTTGTTCGTATAAGACGCGCACTTTGTTCGTATAAGACGCGCACTTTGCTCGTATAAGACGCACACTTTACTCGTATAAGACGCGCACTTTGTTCGTATAAGACGCGCACTTTGCTCGTATAAGACGCACACATTTTCGTATAAGACGCGCACTTTGCTCGTATAAGACGCGCACTTTGCTAGTATAAGACGATAAGGTTAGAAAAATCATCTTTAAAAGCCAACATTTCATAAAACACCGGATGTTGCAATCCCTAGCAAAACAAACATTGCTTCGTTATTTAGCAGACGTCTTATACAACCGATATATAATACATTTATTCAAATTTGCTCTAATTTTGTACCTCGTCTTATCTGACGGTCGCCTTATACGCTGAAATATTCGGTATATACGCATACATAAATATATATAGAAAAAAGTCTGTGTTTATTATACAATTTTAGCGCCAATGTTACCCAAGTATAAATCATGTAGACTATCTATCTGCATGAATATAATTGCACGTAATAGTTAACTAAAGATCATCATCCCATAAGAAAACCGAAAAAAAAAACAAAATGAATATGGAATTAATTAAAATGAATGTGTAAAAGAATATGCAAATTAGCTAGATCTTTTGCAGATGAATGCAATTCCACGACTCATATATAACAAAGTTGTATTTTCTTTTTAAATAAATAGAAAAAAATTATTATGAATATCAATACACAAAAACAAATATGTTTGTGTGTGTGTATATATATATATATATATATATATATATATATATATATATATATATATTAGTATAGCTATCCAGTAAAAGAATGGGAAAAAATCATTTAAACTTACGTGAGATTTAAACAGTAAATTGTACAGTACTTTATGAAACAAAAAGCAAAAAAATTAATTTTTAGTATTCCGACAATTTGACCACGTACCAGTTACTGCCTTAGTAATGTATACACTGTCTATTCCTTTATAATTAGAGTCATGTGCTTTTTAGCGTTCGTAGGATTTTTAGTTGGTTGTTTGTTTTTTGTTTTACGGCATATCAACCCTTTTCAGGTTATTTAATGCCGAATCCAATGATTTTGAAGAACATTTTTTAAATAGAATATATTTGTTTTTTTTTCAAGTCGGTTTCTATTTAACCCATAGTTGCGACCCTAACAGGTACTCCCACTTCGGGTCAGAGTGGACCTGGGAGCAATGGTAATTAAAGGGTCTCCACACTCCCCAAAGCCAGCAAGCTGGGGCCTCACCATCGGATCTAGTTTAAGGTCAGATCCAGGACCTTTAAGTTATGAAGCCAGTAGAGAAGTGTAGAAAGAATAGGGGGAGGTAGACTATTGTTTTTGGTTTTAGGCTTTACAAAACATGAATTAGTTGTGCAAATAATTAAAAAGAAAAACAAAAACAGAAAGGTGTTAATGTAGGTGTATTTGTGCCAGGGAGGCATCTTCCGACAGCCTGCTCTGGTTGCACCAGGCGTTCGTAGGAATCACGTCCAACATCACTACCCTATTATAGACACAAATCAATGAAAATGGTTTTTCGAGTTCTAGTCTTACTAACTAAAATGCTATGAGGGTCGTTCCAAAAGAATAGCCGCTTATATTTTTTTTTACGCCAAAAGTTGAAGAGCTACAAAAGCAGAAGTGATGCCATTATAACGAGGGACCTTTTGTGTTGCAAAATTTATTCTTCTACATAGCCACTATTATTTTCTATGCACCTTTGCTAGCGATGAACGATGGCTGTGTGTCGGCAACCGGGACGCGCTTTATCATATGAGCGTTGTTCTAAAACAACAGCTTCTTATTTTTGAATTCAAAAGTTAAAAAGATACGAAGGCGGGAGTTATAC
The DNA here is from genome assembly GCF_053919585.1 of Euprymna scolopes. Taxonomy (NCBI): domain Eukaryota; kingdom Metazoa; phylum Mollusca; class Cephalopoda; order Sepiida; family Sepiolidae; genus Euprymna; species Euprymna scolopes. The sequence goes on along the minus strand of NC_136496.1, from coordinate 26,550,275 downwards.
CATTAAAGCGAGCGATCTTTTGTGCGTCAGAATTTATTTTTCTATATAGTAACACCCATTTTCAATGCAATTTTCCTCGCGATTAACGATGGCTGTGCATGGCATGCATATCCAGAGCGCGTTTCGTCATATTAGTTTAGTTAGAGTTACGAAACAGAAATGGTACTATTAAAACGAGGGATTTTTTGTGCCCAGTAATTTATTTTTTATACATAGTCGCCACCATTTCGATACAATTTTGCTTGAATTTTTATGCCACATATCTGCTTCTGACGCACTTGCATGACAGGGGTTGCTTTCTTAAAGTCTCGCATCATCAATATCTGCAGCGGAGAGATGAAACGTTCAGGTCATGAATGCATAAGATCGGCCATCATAACAATGCAATTTGTACAGGCCAAGGAAAATGCTATTTTTCATTTTGGTGTGTCTTCATAAAATATATATTTTTTTTTACATAGGCGTCACCACTTATCAAGGCCGAAAGGCCACTCAAGGATAAGGGTTAAAGAGTGAACAGTAGTAAAAAGGGCAATATAGTAATCGATAGTAATGGAAGTTCGGTAAATTTGTTAACTTACGTGGAACGGCTCATCAGAAACTTGTTTACGTTAGACTTGAAGACAACCATAGTATAGACAGCTGGAAAGCAGGAAAACGGAAGACAATTCCACAGACGTGCAGTTCTAAGAAATAAGCTTTGTTCATGGAATCTACGTTTAGGTTTAGGCACAGATAAAGAGTGGGGGCAATTATTGTTATTGTTTTCAGCTAGACCAGATTAAACAGACGCAGATCCATGCAATTATTTTTTTTTATATTTTTGTATAACTTCCTGAAAAAATTCCTTAAAACTGCTAATAACACTTATGAGCAGAACCCGTATTAATTCCACGGTACTTGAACAAATTTAAACGCATTATCAATAAAATGAATAAAAAAAATTAATGACGAATTTAAACAAAAGATTTAAGAAAATTCTTGTTCAACCTTTTGAAGCTAATAAGAATTTATTTAAAAAATTTAAATTTTCTCAATAAAAATTCAACACACAACACATTTTTTCTCTGAATAACATTTTATATAAATTATAAAAGAACAGAATTCACTTGTACATTTTTAAAAAGATATAAAAAGAAACTATAATAGAAAAAAAACCTTACATTTTCCTCTTAACATGACTTTATTTAAATTATAAAATAAAATAGCCAATTTGAAACCGTAAACAGACAGCAATATCTATTTTTGAAGATTTTTGGAGAGGAAATGGTTTTAAAGAGTTTTTTTTTTACCGATGAATAACGTTTATAAAGGGAGGTAATTTGTTTTTCATTAATTAATGTTTGCGATGATGACGGTAGTTTTTGTGACACTGGACGTTGGACATGTAAATTAATATTTAGATTATTCCGTGGGGTTTCGCCTTTTTGTGTATAGACTCCTTGGTAGCAAATAACTGCACAAAAGTGTCATTGATCAACAAAATTGATATTTAATGAAATAAGCTTTGCAAACGAACGAAAACTCTATTTAAGGTCACGTATTTAAGACCGGTACAAATAAATAAAAATGCTTTTTTATTTAAAATAAGAACAACAGACCAAGGAAAATGATATTTTGAATTTTAATATGACAAACAAATATAATGAAATTTAAAAAGTAAGCGTTACAGACAAACTGATATACAGAACATCATATACAAATGTTTGGACACTAAAGTTGCTCTTCTGCGGGGCATAATACCAAGGAACTGCTTGCCAACAAACTTCAACTTTTCAAGTCAAATGTATACACATTTTTGTGGAGCCGTCCTATTAAATAATCAATTTCAACTGTTAACGATCATCAAGGTGTTGGCTAACATGACCCCTTTTCCTCGAATGGCTTCTAGGCCTTGAAAGCGATGACTCCTTAGTAAACAAAAATGGATACGTTCACTGATTCTGCATGTTACACGATGCAAATGCTATTTCAAACTGAGGTATGACGGGGGGGCATAACAACAGACAAAGCCTATTCCGAGGGTACGAAGACGTATCTAACACACAAATTAAACAAAAAACAAGGAAACAGATAACATTAAACTAACGCTTTCGCCCCCTTCCCACCTCCAAACTTGACCCCGCCCCTCAACGGCAAAAGATTTCAATCAACAGTTTTAGCGGAGACGTTGATCGGGTGCCCCCGGAGAACATTGCCCACGGCGCCTTCGCAGCAGGCGGTCCATCGGCCTAACCCAGACACATCGATCTATCTGTCTATAAAACTGTCCCCGGTGAAGATAGTTCGGCGTTTTAGAATCCTCCTCGCCGGGTCGCAGCCCTTGGTCCTTAGCGAGGGGAAAGTGTTTTCGACAGTTTACGAGAATTCTTCAAACGATGCGAGGTGGGCGTAGAAAGAGTCTGCCTTGCTTAATGGATGATCGAGGAGTATGTCCCAAGATTAAAAAAAAGTATCTTTTCCAATTCACTTCCAAATAAGAAACACAAACGAAATGAATTAAAAACAAACAAACAAAAGTAATGTATTCGTCTTATTTGGATTCGTTGGACTACTGTTCTCATCTTGAGTGTTATTCTCACAATGTTTCGGCCGATGTAACCTCTGACCTTCTTCAGGTGTATCTTGTCGAACTCGAGAATGTTTCTGTCGAATTTGGGAATTTGAAGGGAATTTCGAACGGGAACCTTTATTTACTTCACGAGAGTAGCATGTTCTTATTCTGTCAGCCATGAAATTCGGTATAAATCCACGCGATCTACAGAAACATGCATGAATTCGACACGACACACCTGAAGAAGGTCGGAGGTTACTTCAACCGGAACGTTGTGAAAATCAGACTCAAGATAAGAACATTAGACCGATGAATCCTAATAACATGAATGCATTAAATAATGGTGCATGAATATAATGAAACGTCAAAGTTTACTAAAGCTAATCATCCCATGAGAAAAAAAAAAAAAAAAAAAACTAATAGGGAATTAATTCAAATGAATGTTTAAAAGAATATGCAAAATAGCTAGATCTTTTGCAGATGCATGCAATTCCACGACCATATAACAAAGTGGTATATCTTTTAAAAAATAGAAAAAAGGGGGGTTTAATATGAATATTAATACACACACAAAACATATATATATATATGTTTATATATATATATATATATATATATATATATATATTTATAGTGATAAGAAGATTCCAATATTCTCCCTGATTCCGATATAATTATCGATTCTAATTCCGATTCTTAATAAATTTCAAAATATTTAACTATACAGTTGTTTTAGACGTTATTAGATATGTACATATTTTCGCAAACGTTCAATATATATATATATATATATATATATATATATATATATGAATTCGTTATATATATATATATATATATATATATATATATAAATTTGATGGCCTTTTAATTCGAACTTCAAGAAATTTAAAGTTTTAAGGTGGATGCTTGAGACTACTGTTCCTAGTGAAACACTCCTTTAATTTAAACCCACGGGCCTTTTGTTCACCGAACTCTTACGCTTTCCCGGCTTATTTTACATCTTTTTTTAATACGGATATATGTATGTGTATGCGTATATATATATATATATATATATATATATATATATATATATATATTTATATATTCTCTATTTTACTTTATTTTATACGAGTCCACTCACCCCTCATCCCTCAACCCCATTTCCTGCTATTTTAATCCCCCTCCCACCTGTCTGTATCCCTTTCTTTTACGCACCCCTTATAAATTAGTATTAACAATATTTACATTATTATTATTATTGGTAATAATTTATTATTAACAATATTTACATTATTATTATTGGTAATGGTTTGGTGATGTTTGGAGGTAGTGGGAGAAGCTTTATCATTATTATTACTGCACTGTTTTTAACGCTATTACTATTGTTATTATTTGTATTGTTTTTATCATCATTATTATTATTATAATCTCCATTATAATTGATATCATTATTATCACTCCCGTCGCGCTACCATAATTGCTACCATTATATCCATCTTCACTGTTATTAACAGTAATTTTGAATTTAATTTTATCACAACTGTTGGTAACATTATATTTAATGTTTAAATTTAATGTTTACTTTGAATTTTGCCTTTATTTTAATTTTATTTATTTTATTTCATTTTTCTTAATATAATTTTTTTTTTCATATTTAATTTTACATCTAATTTATTTCCAACTTTATTATTTCTACTATTATTGTCATTACTATTATCTTCCGTACTATTACCCTACTATTATTTGGTTATATTTTTACCACTCTCATAAGTAGCTATGGTTCCCTTACTCACCCATTTTAACATCAATATGTATACTTAACCTTTTACATCAAGTTATACGAACTCATAGTCATTGTCACCCTAATCTCCAACCGCCCCCTTATGATCATACTCCATATATCATAAGAGTAGAAACTTATAAATGTATTACCGCATATTACCTTTCAGTTTTACAACCTTACATACCCCCCCCCCCAAATAATAAAAAAATACCCACTCCATAGAAAATAGGCACCCCATAAACCGTTAAAATAAATTACCACACAGAAACAATACACCCCCTATTCAACCATAATACATACACCCCTTAATCTCAATACTATGTTAAAGACCATATATATTCTTATATATCATACTATATATAATAAGCTTCTCCTTATTTATTTAAATTCATTAAAGCTTCCCCCAACACTCTATAATTCCTCTTAATCTTTTTCATCCCTAACGAACCTTACGTTAGACGCCTCATCTCCCCCATGCTACCTAGCACCTTCTCTACTCTTCTGATGAGAAGCGTAAGGCCTCGGAATGCCCTGGCATAAAGAGTCCCTTCTATCCCCCAAATTTTGCCTGTATTCCATTATTCAATAAATGATCCATTCTATATCTACCAATATATAGTTTTGTGTCTTCATTTCATACTCTTGTTGTCCTATTATATATATAAATAAATATATATATATATATATATATATATATATTTCTGTAGAAATATATATATATACATATATATATACATATATACATACATATACATATATACATACGTATATATATATATATATCTATATATCTACAGAAATGTATATATATATATATATATATATATATATATATATATATATATATATATATATATATATATATATATATTACGAATTTAGAAATAGCCTATAACGGATTTATATATTTCTTGACCAGGAGAGGAGAAAACACAGATCTTCTAATGCCTTAAGACTATTTATATATTTCTGTTGGGAGAGTTGCACACGAACGCTAGTATATATATATATATATATATATATATATATATATATATATATATATATATATATATATATATGAATAAAAAAGAATGCGAAAAGTATAAAAGCTTATAACTTTTCTTTATTCGTTTTTAATTGGTGACGTGCAGGAATACAAAATAATAATATTATGAAAAAATAATTAAAAACTTTTTTCATAAGTACATAATTTTCGACTGATCCTTCAGTCTTCATCGGCGTAGTTATATATATATATATATATATATATATATATATATATATATATATATATATATATAAATTCGTTATATAAATATATATATATAATTCTGTAGAAATATATATATATATGTATATATATATATAAATTCGTTATATAAATATATATGTATATGATTCTGTCGAAATATATATATATATATATATATATATATATATATATATATATATATATATATATATATATATTAATATATATGTATAAATTCGTTCCGCTCATGCGCCTCCAACCATCCTCGTATTCCTTTACTCTAACAGCCTTCTAATCCGTTTGAGTCGGTAGATAAGCTATCAGTAAATTTGCCTGGAGTTGTTTTCTTTCTTTCTTTATCCTCGTCAGATTTTAATGGATGTCGTTATTGTCGCATGGCCAATTAAACACACACGCCACCAGTTCTTGGCGTTATTCTAGTGTCGTTTGCCACCATATCGCGTATTGCGACCAAAAGAAAACAACAAAAAACAAAACAAAAAACAAAACGTGTTTATTAGAAAATAAAATATGTTTTTCATCTGTCAAGAGGAGACCAAGCATTTATTTATGAGGCCCTGTTCGTCAAACCGTCGAGGCTATGAAATAATTAACGGTCGATTCCAAAATTTTTGCTGATTTCGATCAAATTATCGATTGTGTTGTGAATTTTCTAAACGAGTATATAATAAGCAGGTTTTTGTGGAAACCCGAAAAATTAAAAATAAAGAACATCATAACTATATAACAAGTTAGTTATTTAGTTATTGATTAAAGATTTTTAGACTAACATAAAAGCCAGTGTATTATGTGCAGGTTTTCTTAAAAACCCGTGTAATATGTGTAGGTATTTTCGTAAATACCCGTGTAATATGTGTAGGTATTTTCGTAAAAATCGTGTAATATGTGCAGGTATTTTCGTAAAAAACCGTGTGATATGTGCAGGTTGTTTCGTACAAAAACTGCGTACCTTGTGCAGGTATTTTCGTAAAAGCGTGTTATATGTATAGGTATTTTCGTAAAAACACTGTGTAATATGTGCAGGTATTTTCGTAAAAACCTGTGTGATATGTGCAGGTATTTTCCTAAAACCCGTGTGATACGTGTAGGTATTTTCCTAAAACCCGTGTGATATGTGCAGGTATCTTCTTAAAAAAACGTGTAATATGTACAGGTATTTTCATAAAAACCTATTATTAGGTTGGTGCGTTTTCCTCTCTATTTAATCGTGTTATTCGTTACCGTTCTTAATCTCTTCATTTATTTTTTCCAGGCTTTTCGTCAGCATGGACAAAATTCAAATTCGCACGATTTTCTTGCTCCAGTTGAGACTCGGCCGAAAAGCTGCCGAGACAGCTCGTGATATCAATGATGCGTTTGGCTCAGGAACCACTAACGAGCGTATGGCACAACGGTGGTTCAGGAAATTTCGAAATGGTGAAGAGAGCGTAAGAGATGAAGCCGGTCGCGACGGGCACATTGCGGTTAATAACGAATATTTTAAAGCCTTAATTGAAGCTGATCCTCACAAAATCACACGAAAAGTTGCTGTTAAACCTGAGGTCGGTCACTCAACAGGCGTTCGCCATTCAAAGCAAATAAGGAAGTAAAAAATTTGGATAAATGGGTGCAGCGTGAATTGAACGATAATCCAAAATCTTTATTTTGAGGTGTTACAAGAAAAGGGGAACCTTTTCTTGTAACATTCCTCTCCTTCCTATTTTCAAAAAATGTACGCATTTTTAAATTCTAGTACATTTTTCTCTATATCTGTACAGCCACTTGGCTAAGAAAGACCCCCCCCCCCAAAAAAAAAACTCCTTTAGTCAGTCCTTTCGAACTGGCTTCATAATTTTCTTTTTCTTTAATTCAGAATCTCTCTGATCTTCCTGACATTTACTTTTTTGGGGTGTAGGGTATACCTCTTATGATTCTCGTCAGCTGCTTAATCCAGCCACCCTTATGCCGTAAACTGAGGTCTCACTCTACCTCTCTCGAAATCGACGACTTCTTTCGTCCAAAAGTGTCCTGATCGTTTATTTCGCCTGGTTGTTCTACTAATTGTGGCTTTGTTTCATTTTGTAACTATCTTATCTTTTTAGGACATATTCAAAGCTCATTTACTTAAATCTTTGTGGTTGGCTTCCAATTATTAAGAGATCCCTTTTCATCACACTGATTCGTTCGGATTTCCTTGCTTGGACCCTTGGAACTTGATGAAGACTTAGAAAATATCACCCTTAACTAAATAACCCCATCTCTTGCGCCACAATTCCTATTTGCGCACTAAATTCTAACTATGGCCCGATTTCTGTGATTTTTTTTTTCATCAGAGCGTCCAAGATCCAGCAAAGATATCCGGCATTCATGCATCTTTAAAAAAATATAAGGTTATATCTTCCTACGTACTTACGGTATATTTTACTTTTCTCTCACTTCATAATGCTATATGTGATTTGCCTGCGGTACTGACTCTTATAGTCCTTTTGGTACCCTAAGTATTTCTGGTATCCTTCACCGCCTGCATTTTAATTTATTGAGCCAAGACTTATCACTCTGCTTGGTGGCATCACTTGCGGCCTGCTTTATAAGCACTCAATTCCGCAGCATCCATTATTTTTCGAAGAGGGATTTTCAAATGCTTACCTGGCAAGCTACACATCTTGCGAAAAATGTTTATGGGCATTAAAATATACAAAAAGCAATTATCAAAAAAATACAAAAAGCAATTATCAAAAAAGAAAATCTCTCTTTTGGCTTATCACATCTGAAAAAAACTCTCAAAATAGCCGTTTTGTCCCTCTCTAAAATTCTAACTTATTTCTAGGCCAAGCATCTGTCTCAAATAACGTTTTATTTTATTTTCCCATGACTTTTTTTCCATTTTAATGTATCTACCTAATTATAACTTTGAATTCCTGATGGTAAAATACAATAACATTATACATACATTTAAGACAATTTACAATATTTGTTCAACATAATAAAAACAGTTTTAAAATACATTAATACATTTAACTGTGATTTTCACAAAACAGTTATAACTTTAAAAAATTCTGTTAAAACATCAATAACCCAAAGTCTGTCAAAAAAATTGACCCTTTTCTTTAAAAAAAACGCATTAAAAGCTTAAAAGTTCAACTATGAACATAAAAATGGTTTTCATTTCTGCATCTCTTTTTTGACAATAAAAGTATTTCGTTCTCACAATAACAAGCACGAATTAAAAGTACATTTCAGTTTGATACATGTCACAAAATATTTATTGATAGATGACCTTTAAACAATTCCGCTCTGACCCACATTTTCAAACAATAAAATTAATGACACCATTTTCTTTTCTTCAATCTGTGTGTTAATTTAACTCTGTGTGTATATAAAACTGCATTATCCTTATTTTTCTTTTCTTTTTTTTCAAATTCTCTGTGTGTATATGTATATCTTTTAAAAACAAAGTGAATGTCGGAATATTTCAATTGATTTCTGCGCTAAAGTACCCATTGACCGGTATTTACGATCAATGTGTGTTTTGTCTTTATTTTCACAAGAACGGTCATCCGTTATGACCTGTCATTAATCTTTGAAAAAATCACATATCAAAACAATTTTTTTCATTTTGCTTATGTGTGATTTCCTTTTTTCTATGGTTTAATTTTTAATTTCGACTTTTATTCTGTTATTTTTTATTTATTTATATAAATGTCTTTTGCTAATCTGAACGATAGTAATTATTATTAACATGTTCAACGAACTTCACTCTTCAAGACACAAAAGATGAAAAATTAAACACATTCAAAATTAGGATATTTCAACTTAAAAATCTGATACGTTCGCAATTGTTTTTTTTTTTGTTTGTTTTATCTACAATCTTCACCCGCCCAAAAATACACTATATTTTGTTCAGTTTCGGCTGATTATTTTAAGTATATTTGTAACCAAAAATAAAGAAGGGCTTGTTGGTAAATAAATATATAAATGTCGATTAGCAAAAAATATAGACGATTATAAAGTCTATTCGTCACTTAATAATCGGTGAAAATTTCGTATTGATTGGATAAATACTTGATTTTTGGTAGATTATTATAGAATTCCGTCGAAAAAATACCTACTCTCTCCTTCCGTCAAAGTTTGACACAAGAACGGTAATTAATGTGGGATAATCAAGCCAGAGAACAATGGGTAACTCGGATTGGGACAAAACTGAAAATTGCTGTTTAAGGATTTCTCCTTCGCTGTCCAAGGATAATAGTTGCGCTTAGCCAAAAGAGCAGGTAGTCTAAAATATAAATCACAAAGGTATGAGCGACATCCCAGCTGTTTCTAATTCCTGTGGGAAAAAAAATCGTTAGATCATTCCACATCACTGGCATGTTCATGATTTCATTCTAGATGACTTAAGTTTTTAAGTGATAGTTTTTTTAACATCCCTTTCTGAATGACACGAGGAATTACTACACATTCGCCCTTTTTTATTGTTTTAGGTTCTTCTTTCATTATTATAATTCGCTACTTAAAAAAAATCGGTTGTAACTCATTAACGGTATTCAGTATGTGCGTGTGTGTGTGTGT
>NC_136496.1:26497650-26535150 GCF_053919585.1 Euprymna scolopes | reverse complement strand
CATACATACATACATTTAAATAGATAGGTGAGATTTATATTATAGATTATAATTTTAGGTGCATGAAATATATCCATGGACACATGTTTTTTTGGAATCATCCGTCATCATCATGTATCAACCATCAACAAAGATTGAACTTACGACTACACTATCAGCAGTCTAGAGATTTATCGATGAGCCACTTTGTCAAATTTCATACGCGTTTTTTTATGTTTTTTTATATGTAAGATCTGTTGTTCATATTTTTTAGCAGTTTCGAAATGTTATTTTTGTTAATCTCTCTCTCTCTCTCTCTCTCTCTCTCTATATATATATATATATATATATATGTATATGTATATATATATATATATATATATACATATATATATATATATATATATATATATATATATATATATATATATATATATATATATATATATATATATATATATATATACTGGAGGAGGGGAGTCCGGCTTTACACGGTCGTAAAATACGGTTAAATGTGATTTTTCAATTGTGACCACTTTTCACCCTTTAAACACAATTTTAACCAGCTAAAGACCTGTGTACTGTGAAAATTTCGTACTGTTCCACGCAATGTAAACAACTTGCCGTCGTAATTGCTGAATCGACGGTATGTGAGGTGTGTCAAATTATTAATTTGTTCCTTCAATAAAATGGGTCGTAAAGGTGGTTTGAGTAGTTCTGAAAATAGTACTATTACAGAACAGCAAACAAAAGGTAAAACTACCCTTGAAATATCGAAAATGAGAGGATGGTACAATCAAACTGTGAAAAATTTGTTAAGAACCCTACAAAGGTACGTAAGAGAGCTGATAAAGGTAAATCTAGAGTTGTTTCACTCCGTTCTCTACTCCAAATTAAACGTGAAATTGTTAAGAACCCTGGGCAGACAACTCGAGAAGTCTTTGACCAAGCCGGATTGAAGAATGTCTCAAAAAGTAGTCAATGTTGCCTTCTAAAAGAAGTGGCGATTCTCAAAGGAGAATATAAAAACGGTATTTGAAATGCGATATTATGGTCTTCCATAATACTACTCTCCCCTACGTTTCAATGACAGTTTAAACACACGCTGACGAGGACGATCTTCTAAAGCTGATAGGAAATGATTAACACGATTTTGCGATCATGTCCTTGTCTATATACCTGCAAACACTCACACAACGGCAGTCTTTATGTAGTTGGCTTTGTTATGAGCGTGCTTATAAGTCCTCACCTTGATCACCACTCAGAAATAGTAGCCAAGTGAAAAGGCCAGATACAAGGCTGCTTTGAAAAAAGAAAGCAGTCGCGAGGTCCCGTCTCGCTGGAAAGAACACGAAGGAGGTGAATTTCTCGATGCCGATCAATCTGAATATTTTTTCCCCAGAGAAGAACTTTAATATCTTGGCGAGCACATGATTTATTTCAGTGAAACCTTCGGCATGACCTTCCTAGGCTTGGCTTAGCTTCGGATTGTCACACACAATATATATATATATATATATATATATATATATATATATATATATATATATATATATATATATATATATTAATATATATATATATATATATATATAATACTTGTTTATTGTTATATAAACATGGTCACATCCTGCTGCTACAAATAGCCACTTGTTTCAATCAAACAACAGATATCATCAGGCAGCGACTTGACTATTCAAAAGTTCAATGAATAAATTAGATTATTAAAATAAATTAAAATAGATTATTCATTGAATTTTTGAATAGTCAAGTCGCTGCCTGTTTGTGTGATTGAAACAAGTGGCTATTTGTAGCAGCAGGATGTGACCATGTTTATATAACAATAAACAAGTATTATCAGCTCTTTTTATTGAGCACTATCTAACAACCTCGTTGAATTCATTAGTCCATTACTTTTGAATAAAAAACCCCGAGTATATATATATATATATATATATATATATATATATATATATATATATATATATATATATATATATATACAAGACAAAGAAAATTAAGTTAGTTGAAATTTACAATCAAATTTATTGTTCGACCGAATACTCCAAAAAATAATATACAAAGTCGCGGAGTTTCAAAGAATGTCATTCTTGCTATTTTTCTCACCAGAGGACAGAAAGTAATCAGCAAATATATAAGTGAAATTGTCTCTGTGTGTGCCTGTGTGTGTACATTTCCCTACCAAACTACTCTGTTAATTTTCAGTCTACAGACTCGAGGTTTAACATATGGGGTATTGAGATTTGGGAACATCTTTTAATCGGTTTTCGGGCAGAAACTTTGCTGTTAAAGTTCAAGGATTTGACCTTTGGAAACTCTTCCAAACTCCTCCACCAATTTTTGGTCTATGCATGGTTTAATCAGTCTGGCACTTCTACACGCACAACAACGCAAAGAATGCTGTTACTCAAGAGCCTTCCCCTAGTCTGTCAACTCGCCCAATGCTAGAACACACATGGCTGAATAATACCCTAACAACTCTATAATATAAACTATTTTTTCCCAATTTCGTGATTTGCAAATGCAAAAAAAAAACTATCAGACTCCGAGTGTTGAATGATTCTTGCTTATCGGGACAAAAAGTTGACGATTCATGCAAGAGCTGAAAAACTGAAAAGTCAACGAAGGCAGAGCACACATTCCCGAGAAACCCAAATGCTTATAGTAAGAAAGATCCTGTGAGTTGGCCCAAAAGTATAAGTCCAGCAAATGGGTAGAAGAATCCTACAGACCGGGAAACCTAATAAAGCATGTCTTGCTCGAAAATTAAAGCTGAAAGGAAATGCACCGCTTCAGCAGGAAGAGTTAGGAGATTTTTGAACAGAAGCGGAATGAAAAAAAATGAAGAGGAAACAATATTGTTTAAACGCCACAAAGAAGCCAAGCTCTCATTTGTGAAGAGGTACGAAACGAGGGACAATGATTAGAGCAATGTTTTGTTCTCAGATGAAAAAAAAGAAATAACTTAGACGGTCCAGATGGTCTTCAATATTATTGGCATGATCCAAATAATTATCCAAGAGTAATGGTGTGAGGAGCGGTGTTAAGAGCGAAAAGGACGAACTTCCAAGTGGTCAAAAGTAGAATGTATACATCTGGATACATGAACATGATGTGCAATGCATCACTTAAAGATGAAGGAGGAGGGTTATGTGAAGATAACTAGGTTGGTCAGCAGGATAATGCCCCAATCCACACTGTTCGATATTTGAGGATAAAAAGATCCCCCTTTTTTTAAAAGGTGGTCACCACTTATCAAGGCCCGGAAGCCACTCATGGATAAGGGTTATTGTAAGTACAGTACGTTAGTGTGGATATTTTAGGGTGTCTACTTAAGGGGGCAGTTCATCAGGAATTTGTTTATGTTGGACTTGAAGACATCCAAGTTGTAGTCAGGAGGAAAGCAGGCAGACGGAACAGAGTTCCAAAGGCGTGCAGTTCTAAGAAAGAAGCTTCGTTCATTGAATCTACGTTTTGATTTAGGCATAGATTAAGAGTGTGGAAAGTTTTGCTTTGGCCAGCATGCTCACCTGACGTGAATGTCATCAAAAAATTTGTGATGATATCTCGGAAGAATTGGGGAAAAATACGATTCCATTAATGGAAAACAATACGATTCCAGTAATGGCCTAACTAAGGCAACATTTGATTCAATGAGAAGCGTGACCACAGATTACCTTGCAAGTCTGGTTTCCCATATGAAATGCACAGTGTTTGAAGATTTAATTAATAATGGGGAGACAACACATTATTAGATAAAATTTGTGTCGATAATTTTGTATAGAAAACATATTTTTTATTACTTTCTAAAGTTTTGTCTTGGCAGTTCTTGTTAAATTTTACATAATTGCTATGTAAATGTAATCGGTTCTCAATTCTATGGAGTTTGCTCGTTTAATAAATGAATAAGTATTTCAATGTTTCAAATATTCATTCATTAAACATAACGGAGTTCAACAGAATGGGAAACTTATGATGAAAGCGTGTTTCTACAGTTATGTCAAGCACTATATATATATATATATATATATATATATATATATATATATATATATATATATATTTAGTGGAGATGGTAATTAATAAAAACTGAAGAAAGTGCTCAATACTGTTGTAGAGCAAATATATATATATATATATGTATATATATATATATATATATACGTTTTATTTTTTATTACCGTATCTTTCTGTTAAGTTACAGGGTTCTGTAAAAGTCTGAGGAAGCTACAGACGGCCCAAAAAAAAACGGCCGAGTAGCTGAAACAATAATGTAACTTAACAGAAAGATACGGTAATAAAAAATAAAACACATATTTGCTCTACAACAGTATTGAGTACTCTTCAGTTTTTAATAATTACCATTTCTACTAAATATATATATATATATATATATACATATATATAGGTTTAGAATTAAATATTACATTATATATATATATATATATATATATATATATATATATATATATAGGTTTAGAATTACACGAACTCAGTATATTCCATATAAGTCTCTCTCTCTCTCTCTCTCTCTATATATATATATATATATATATATATATATATATATATATATATATAATGCTATCGACATAATATTAAAAATAATTTATTATAGCTAGGGCTATGACAACAGTATATTCTTTTCATTGTATTGACTCTCGAGTGCGTATCCGTTGATATCTTATAAACTTTTATATAGAGCGGTGTGGTTCTCGGTTGATTAATTGTTTCTAACTGCACTGGATATATACTAGAGAGTCAAAATAATAATAAGAAAATTCTGTTATAACTATCGAGCCATTGAAAAAGCTTTGTAATCAACAGTTATATTTGACATATAAATATGTGCATATAGATTTTTTTTAATTGCATTTCACCCCAAACAAGCACGGAGCATTTTTTGCTGTAGGGGATATTATCTGGGACATAATTCCAGGAATACTAGCACGGGAGTTGAGCAGCAAGATGTCTGTTTACATTACACTTGAATTTTGGCATGTCAATACAATCGAGGAAACAGAAACCCTAAAGTGAATTCCAAAGTCCAGTAGTTAAGAAAGAACCTATTAGAGTAGAAGGCTTTCTGTGGCATCTTGGGGTGTATACTGTGTAGATATGGGATTTTGCTGTCTGTCGCGTTTGTCGGTGATATTTACGTCGAGTGTGTACTAAGGCTTGTAGTTCGTCGGAACATATACTATTAAAATGCTTGTGAAACAAATACAGATACATAAATATGTACATATATATATATATATATATATATATATATATATATATATATATATATATATGCGCATGCGCGTGTCTGTGATTGGTGTATAAGTGTTTACTATATACATATAAAAATATAGGGAGAGGGGTTATGGTGGGGAGAATAACGCGTGCCGATCATCTGGGGATACAGCCGATTTTATTACTTGACAATATATATATATATATATATATATATATATACATACACACATATGTATATATACATACATATATGCATACACATATATATACATACACACACATATATATATACATACATATATACATGCACACATATAGATATACATATATACATATATATATATATATATATATATATATATATATATGTATATATATATATAATCTTACTTTTCCAACCGTTATTGCGTTAAGGTTTTGACTCTTCCCTCTCTTCTCATTCTATTGCCGTTTTTTTTTATTTCTTTCCAAAAATGTTTCTTGATTATTTTTTAGGGGGGTGGGGGTGGAGGTCTTTTTTATTTTCACACTTTACCAATTTCTTC
Organism: Euprymna scolopes; assembly: GCF_053919585.1. Classification (NCBI taxonomy): domain Eukaryota; kingdom Metazoa; phylum Mollusca; class Cephalopoda; order Sepiida; family Sepiolidae; genus Euprymna; species Euprymna scolopes. Next base: position 26,529,364 of record NC_136496.1, on the reverse strand, counting down.
ACCTGTTTTCGCATATAATATTTGTTCTCCCACCCACGTCACCCCACCGACCGCAAACCTACGTACTCCTATTCGGCTCCTACCTCTCGCACCCTTACTCACAGCTCCCTAGCACGGCGCAAAAAAAAAAAAAAAAAAAAAGATGCTTAATTCCATCAAGTCAAGATGTTTATAACACGTGCGTAGCGTGGCTTTTACAAGAGCTTAGATGTTGCTTCCCCTTGGGAGTTTAACAGAATTATAAAGCTTTCTTAAGACGAGTGGGCTAAAATTTATGTAGTCATCAAGAATGGAAATATAAGAAAGAAAAAGAAAAAGAAAGAAAAGCGAAGGAAACAAATACCTTGTACAAGCGGACACCCATATATACAGAACTATACATATATATACAGGATGACCCAAAAAACGGGCCCCGTGTACACTTTATTAATTATAGTTGGGGCCCGTTTTTTGGGTCACCCTATATATATATATTTTTTTTTTTTTTTTTATAAAGGCATCACCACATTATCAAGGCCCAGAGGCCACTCAAGGATAAGGGTTAAAGAGTGTACAGTAGAAATTGGTCAATATAGTAATCATTAGTAATGAAAATTTGGTAAATTTAATAACTTATATGGAACGGCTCATCAAGAACTTATTTACTTTAGACTTGAACACATCCATATTGTAGTCAGCCGGAAAGCAGGAAAACGGAAGACAATTCCACAGGCGTGCAGTTCTAAGAAAGAAGCTTTGTTCATGGAATCTACGTTTAGGTTTAGGCACAGATAAAGAGTGGGGGAAATTATTGATAGTGTTTACAGCTAGACGAGTGTTTCTTGTGAAAGTTTGGCGAGGGGGGACCATAGATTGAAGCTCAGTTGAACACTTTCCATGAAAATAACGATACATCAGAGACAAACTCGCAACATCTCTTCTGTGAGATATATATATATATATATATATATATATATATATATATATATATATATATATATCCGAACGGTTTGTTCTTTGCTAATACAGTCATAGATGGCTTCGTGGCCGGGTTCGAATATCCCGACTGGCGGTAATCGTGCACTGATGGTTCGGAAAGTGATGAAACATTAGTGTCTGCAGACAGCAGCCAAATAGCGTAAAAGACCGTCGCCTAGTCGGGCGAGTTCAATCCTTGCTAGTCTAGCCGCACTGATGAGCTGTGATACATCGAAACAAATCAGTATGGCAGTCTAGCAACTGGACATACACCTTTACCTCGAATCTAAAACCGTCGCGATGACAGTCAGCAGCTCTAACCATCCGACCACGAATCAGTGCTGTAAATATTTCTCCTCTAGTGTGTGTTAAATCCACACCCGCCTGTCGCAACAGTGCTCAAACCATCAGTTTGTTTACAAACAAATTAATAGTGGGCTTCGCTAATTGCTTAAATATATTTACAAAGTGTTCAAAATGAAAAGGGGGGCTTTAATAGTCATCCACACACACACATATATGTGTGTGTGTATAGTTACATGTGGATAACTATACACACATATGTGTGTGTGTGTAGTTATCCACATGTAACTATACACACACACATATATGTGTGTGTGTGTGTATAGTTATCCACATGGAACTATACACACACACACACACACATATATATGTGTGTTTGTGTGTGTGTGTGTGTATGTATAGTTATCCACATGTAACTATACACACACAATATATATATATATGTATATATATATATATATAGTTACAATTATACGTGCTTGTTCACAATTATTATGTATAAAATGTACTTTGATTAACCCTTTTAGCAGCTATTTTTATCGACTAAAAGCCAATTCGAAATTGTTTCACATACCCAAATTCCGCGTGCATCAAGTTCCAAGGCAAAAAATTGGTGGAGTCTATTCCGCACACATGTAATGTTGTGACCCTTTGGGCTGTGATCATAGCGTAGTATATTTGTTTACTTTGTCAAGTAGAGCCAAAGGTCAAAACATTATTATTATTATTATTATTATTATTATTATTATTATTATTGATTCGAGCGACGGCGTATCGCTGGATCAATTATTATGATTAGTAAATAAACAATTAAAATGGAAAAAATGATTGATACATAACATAATAATATCGCAAAAGGAATATAAAAATAGAAAATAGATGTAAGCATGATTTTGGTTTGCATAAATAAATAACTAGATTGGGGTTACATCAGCTGTTGGTCTGAGACACATAATGAGGCACGTGATTAGATGTAGATTTTCGGAGATTCTAGCCAGTCGTTAGCTGGAGATCAGAGAGAACGGACGACTGAAAAAGTGGAGTTGGTCTCTCCATGGCGCGGGGGGGGCGGTGTTATTTCAGGCAGCCAAGATGCAAAAACGTGTAACCTCTGAAGATGCCGGCCGGATCATGAAAATAAATGTTCGTAAATAATCCAGGCATATGTTGTGTTATTTACATATGTTAAAAAGAACTGCTTGTCTACAACTGTTTCGATACGGCCACGTCAATCGTTTCCTGTTAGAACCGTTGTATAAGTGTTAAAATATACACACTAGACGATCAACTAAATGATACAAACTATATACATACACGCATTTACACGAACATGAATATACAGAAAAAAGATAAACGCCGCTATTCAACACGTACTTCTGTATAGAACATATTCATACACCTAACGTAACACACATACAGACAAGGTCATTTGTATTTATACATGAAACTTTATTTAAAAAGTTTATCTTAAAATATTTATTTATGTTATACATCTGTATATGAAAAGGTGTCGTCATGATGTGTTGTCTTGGTTCAGCGTGCTTCTGATTTCTAGAAATTGATTCGTACTATTGGTATCACCACTTATTAAGGCCAAAAGCTACGCGACGACGATTGCGAGCCGAAAGATGAGGAACACAATTTGAGTATAATCATTGATTAACTGTATGAACTGCAGTTTTGGGATTATTGGGTAACCCATGACCGTAATTTGTCGACATTGAATTTGAAAACGGGTAAGCCGTAACTAGCAGAGAAACAGTCCTGTGGTATTGGATTCTACTCTTATCATTTCAGCGATCTTAGCAACGGACTTATTCCACGATTTCAATTTTATATCGAGATTTATAATAAAAGTACATAATTACAAGGAGCTAATTAGATTACGTAGATTATCTACATTGTTAAATAAATATCACTTTGTGTGTGAGTGTGAGTTTCTTCCTCATAGGCTCCGAAACGGCTGAGCATATCTTTTGTAAATTTCACACAAAGCAGATTTATGTGTCTGGCATTGTTCTTAGATATATTTTCTACACAAATTCATCCGATAATTATCGAAAATCGAGAAAACACGATCTTAAAAATAGTAATTTTCTTTTTTTTAGATATAAACAAGAATTTTTACAGGGGAATATTTTACTTTACACCGGTCAAGGAAGATAATACAATATCAGCAAATTATTTCTTCTTAAAAAAAAACAAACAGATTTAGTGTCATTTTGAGATATAGCTCAGTGGTAGACCATTCGACGACAGATCGAATGATCTCCTGTTACAGCCCGGGTGAACCTCACCATTATATTTGAAGTTTTCTTATTAATGAGTTCAATTTACGATAACAGAAGATGTACTATGTAAAATCGCATAATCAAAGGAGGACTAAATCATAAAAAATATTTCGCGCTTTGATTCTGATTCCAAACGGTTGATATTTGATTATATTTCTTCAACGAGGAATTATGTTCAGTCCATAACATAATATATCGTTTGTTTCTTCTTACATTTTTATATTTCATACATTTTTTTTTTTTGCACAAGGGGCGCAAGACCAACACAGGAGACATGAATAAAGTGAATTAATTGCATTTTACAGTCTATTATGTACTAGCCTAGGTGCCCGATGTTGCATTGAGAAAAAAAAAGTGGTAGTAGGCAGGCAGGCTCGAACCTGTACCACGAAGGAGGAAAAGAACATAAAAAAATAGTGACATCTTTGCTGTTGCATCCATCGCCAGACCGGAAGTGATATACGTTTAAATTAAGGCTAGACAATCGAAAAGAGGCGATGACTTTCGAGAATATCGGCGAGGAAAGCGAACTCTCCCTGTAGAAAAGTGCCCAGTTGACGGTGAAGGAATTGATGTTTTTGGCAAATTTTTCGATATTTGTCGTCTGAAGGGTTGGGCTTCAAAACGATTCCGATCTCGTAAAAATCCGTTGCCTCTTTCGAAAGTGTTAGGCAGACTTACATACACACATGCATACATACATATATTTAAACAGACAGGTGAGATTTATATTACAGATGTGGCAATATGTTTTGCATGTACTACTGTGCTGTCCCTATCCTACTCGCCTGGAGATGATTTGGTCACTCACGGAAAGATACAGGGGAATAATAATGGCAAGCAATCTACGAAAGATTAATGCAAGCGACAGTAAACGTAGTCACTAGTTTTGTCTTCTCTTCGCCAGCCTCTCGAACCAAAGGTTCTCAAGTCTCACGCCACCCTTACACAAGGCACGCTGTATGCTGGTCTATCTTCGGATAGCTCCTCCCACACATTCACATCGATCCAAGAGCGATCAGATCCCGTTTGGCCACGTCTTTAAAGCGCAGCACCGGGCGACCGCGACTTCTTGTTCCATTTATCAGTTCGCTGTAGAGGATATCCTAGGGAGATCGGCCATTCTGCGCAGGTGTCCAAGCCAACTCGATCGTCGGATCTTGAGTGTCTGGAACAAGAAGCGGCTGCCGGCACGTCTTAGCACCTCTTTGTTGGTGATTCTATCCCGCCAATGCTGCCAATGATATGTCGCAAACATCGGAGATGGTAGACGTTCAGTCTTTTCTCGCGACGAGCATACGTTGTCCAAGTCTCTGCTCCATACACTAGGGTACTCAGAATACAGCATTCGTAGATGCGGCATTTTGTGCGAGAAGTGAGCTATTTATTGAACCATGCTCTTTCATGCAGTCGGTTGAAAGTAGACGCTGCTCCACCTATGCGCGTTTGTAGCTCCTGTTCAAGGGATTCTCCCTTGTTGATGTTGGATGCAAGATACGCAAAGTTCTCGACAGGAGAAAGGGGACAAACAAAGCATAGACGCAAAGCTTGGACGTACGGGGATACTATTTGGGACCAGATCTACAGTACCACTATGTAGGGAATTGAGCAGCGAGATGTCTGTTTACTTGAACATCTGCATGTCAATACAGTACGCGAAGCAGGGAACCAGGAAGGAATTCCAAAGTTTTGCTGTTCAAGGGAAGAAACTATTAGAGTAAAATGCTTTCCAGTGTCTAGGGATCTTTACATGGAAGAGGTAGGATTTTGCTGCTTGCGGTATAAACATGCACCCAGCAGCGGTTTACAATGAAGAGAGAGTGGTGGCACAGAATACTGAGAATATTTCTGCTGAAGAGATAATTTCTTTTTATTTAGAAATAATGGAAATTCACACTTTAGCCAGTCTTTATGAGAAAATATGAATGTACAAAGATTATCTAGCGATTAGCCCTCGTGAATAAAGACTGTCTGGATGTTATATTTGTTATATTTCATGGCTATCTCGAATGCTCTATGTCTTGATGATCGGGCGCTGACCATTAAAAAAAATCAGTATCAGTCAGTGATGAAAAGATTCCAGAAGATAAGAAGGAGACAGCGGTCAGAGCCGCTCTTTCTGGAAGAGGAAAATTGAAATTGAACGTTCGACGAGATAGTTGGTTTTCCTGAGAGCTGCCAGGGTGCTTGGGCATGAGTGCATTTCCGGGCAGGTTAGAGCTCTTGGCGTGATTGTGGTTAAAGACTCTGTCAATTGGACTTATGTGTTTCGATTTGGTTGGGCAAAAATCTCATTCTGTAAGTCTATCATTCAACCTTGAGAAGAGAGTAGTATATATATATATATATATATATATATATATATATATATATATATATATATATATATATATAAAAATAAAGATTATTTTTTTTTTGCTTATGAACTGGGATTGCTTTTTATGGGGATATAATTACCTTGTTGTAACGCTGACTAAATTAAACAACAATTTGGACCGGGACAACAAGTGGAACGATCGCGGCTGGTGCAGTGAACGTATAAATGTATGTTCATGGAAACCTACCCTCGCATAACCCGGAAACCCACATTCTTAAGGAAAGTAAAAAAGTAGACATCGGGTATATTTATTTTATTCATGGTTCTTTAAGCGAGTTTTTTAACAAAGAGAGTAGAATTGTTGTTACCTGGGTCGGAATATATCTCTCTAAAATTTATTGTTGACTAGCTTTTTACGTTAAAATAGTTTTATTTTCTTACTTTAAATCTCCAATTGGTTTCATGACACGTTGGCGACGATCTCCATAAAAATAAAAGTGCAGATTCCCGTGAATTCCTGTTTCAAACCTCGAACTATTTTATGCTTGTATTATTTCTGATTCAATTCTATAATTTTTAATAATAAATAACCAGTCAAAAACTATTCGCCATGCGGAGAGTGTATTAATCTAGTTCACAGTATACACTTTAGGAGGCACATCTTTTATATAAATCTCCCTTGTCTGTTTAAATGTATGTATGTATGTTTGTATGTATGTCTGCCTAAAACATTTGACAGAGGCGACGGATTTTCACAAGATCTATATCGTTTTAAAGCTCGACTCTCAATTGGACACTTTTCTACAAGGAGGGGTCGCTTTTTCCCGCCGATATTTTAGAAAGTAATCCCTTCTAGCCTTAATTTAAATATCCGTTACCTCCAGTTTGGCGATGGGCGCAACAGCAAAGACGTCATGTTATTTCTACATTCTTTTCTTCCTTTGCGGTAGGGGTTCGAGCCTGCCTGCCTACTACCACATTTTTTTTGCTTAACATATACCTCCAAACACCGGGTAACGCCGGGCTCGCAGGTTAGTCTTTTATAAAATAAAAACAATTAATGCAATGTATAAAAAAGTAAGGGTTCGTTTGAAGTATCCCCCTTGAAAATTAAGAAAGTACTATTTGGTAATCTATTTTCATGAAATCACTTAAAAAAGTATAACCTATCTATCTATCTATCTATCTATCTATCTATATATATATATATATATATATATATATATATATAAACACAGGGTAGAACGATTAAATCGCCATAGAAAAGACGACATTATTCCATTCCCGTTTGATGAACACCGGGTGTCTATTTTTTTGGTTACAGACCATCTACTAGTTGAGCCCTCTATCATGTCTGACAGTGACACAATGTTCAACGAGCGAAATCGGAGATGCACCACTGTACAACTCATGCTCTCTACCGATCCAAGTTATGACAATAGGACCATTGCCAGCACCCTCAAAATGCATCGCTGGATTGCCACGAATAACAGGGCCGTGCCCAGGGTGATGAAAAATTTCAGATCACGGTTATGGTCTTTTGTGCGGTTTCAAGTGAGGGCCACATCATGCCAGCTCACATCTTCGAAGGCGGTGTAAAGTCAAAACCAAAGTTTACCTAAATGTGCTGAAATGTGTGGCAATCCCCTAGATTAATTAGATGGCTGCTGGAAGACCCTGGCCGTGGCAGCAGGACTCGACGCCGTCCACCAAGTCCAAAGAAACCCATGTTTGGTTTCAAAGGAGTGCGACGACTTTATACACCTCTCTCACTGGCTCCCCCTCCTTCCCCAACCTAAACCCGATAGACTACTTCGTTAAGTCACTGTACTGTTCGTTTATTTAGGACAATACTTTTATCTTTCCACCATATACACCCCCCATATATATATATATATATATATATATATATATATATATATATATAACTACTTCATTTACTCACATAAAATTAATATACGAAAGTATAAATTTATGCGTAAACATTAAGTATTTACTTCAACAGGGCTCTATATTCAGTGTAGCTTAAACGCCTTATATATTTATAACTTACTATATATATATATATATATATATATATATATATATATATATATATATATATATATATATATATATATATATATGGTGCCCGGAATACTCGTACCCGGAAAACTCCCCCTCATTTTACTAGTTAGGAAAACTGATCCCTTATTGAATAAATATCGATTTAAACACATTTAATGGCCGTTCTTGGCGAATATATTGTCTTTAAAAGAAAATACACATCCAAAAATTTAAAAAATTATTTTTAACTCTTGTTTTAGAAAAATAAACTCGATCAACGAGTCAAGACACATAAAAGGAAACGATATATTTATTTAAAAAAAGTTTTTTTTAGTTTTAACACTTTTTGTGTTATTACGAAACAAAAATAAAAAAGAAAACACTTACAAATTATCAAAGAAAGCAATTATTTTATTTAGAAGAATTAATTTAGTTTAAACAATTCTTGTGTCATTACGAATAAAAAAAGAAGAAAACATGGTACTTATGTATTTTTGGTACCGCGCTGACATAATAGCGTTACTATTTCGAAAGCCATTCTTAACATGGGGAGGGGTGTATCGTTTAAAAGTCATTTCGGGGGCACTTGTACAGTATGCAGACAGCGGCTATTGTTAGGGGGTGATAACTCAAATTTCTTCTTCGTCATATAACGAGGCAAATAAGTAGCAAACAAGATTTTTTTTCCGAGCAGAAAAATATTTGAAAACCAAAACAATTATTGTATAAAAATTTATCAATATATAATTGTAAAAACATTTATTTATAAGTCTGCGAAAGAAAATATAATTTTAATAAAATAATTTTTTATGAAAGCAACGTTGGATTTTTGTAAAGCAAAATAGCTTTTTTTTTTCGAACAAATAAATAATTTAAATGAAACGTATTTTTTAATTAAAGCGACTTTGAAGGGTCAGCAACAAATTAATAATTTAAATGCTTTTTGACCGAGAAGCGCCATCTGGCGACAGTTTATTGAAATGCGCCAAGAAAAGATGGCCGCCGTCCTCATACTGCATAAGTGCATTTTGTTGTGTTGTATACACAAAAAAGTGTTAAAAGCTCGATAATTTTATTTAATGATTGATCCCTCAAAGCGTTTTCTTTCACTTTCTTCGAGTTTATTTTTAATTGTGCGTGTATTTATTTTATTTTTTTCTTTGGGTAAATTTGATTCATACTTTTATTTAGTGCTTGTTTTTATTTCATTTTTATTTCATTTTTTTATTATTTTCTCCACCAAATATTGTTTTTTGTTAAATTATTTTTTCATACATATTCAAATAAAGCTTCCCCTGTCCTCAAGTAGTACCTTCAAAAGGTTTCGTGATTAAATAAACAAAAGAAAAAGTCTGTGCATGCGCTTTGAGGAAGCAATCATTGAATAAAAACACCTTTCCACATGAAGTACCAAATTTTCTAAATAAAATATTTGTTTGATTATTTGATAATACAAAAAGTGCTTTTTTTGTTCGTTTGTTTCGTAAAAATAAATGTTAAGAAATGTTAAAAACTAAAGTAACTTTTTTTATAAATATATGGTTTCGTTTTTCTTGTCTTCTCTTCGGTTTCGTTACATAATCAACCGTATCCACTTCCGGTAACTTGATTTTTTTCCGAGCAGTGATCTTGGACATTACTGAAAAATATACAAATTTATTTTCTTTTGGAGGGAGGCTCGGTTTAAAACTACATCTACCTCAGTATTTTCTTTAATTTTCAGTTTTTTAGCGATTATCGAGACACTGAAGACGTGATTATCTCATGTCGGACATTGTTTGTTCAAAAGTAACACTCGGCATTGCTTGTTCTTTTTAACTAAATAAACTCTTTAAAATAAGTTGAACCACTAAAAACCTTCGAAGTTAGGTAGTAAACGAACACTTAGAAAAATCAATCATGTTTATATATATACATGGTGGATATATATATATATATATATATATATATATATATATATATATAGATAGATAGATAGATAGATAGTCTAAACAAGCTTTGAATAAAAAAAAATGCAAAAATAAAAATAAAGAATGCAGTTTAAATTCCAGGAAGACTTAGCACCTACACAATTCGACTTCTAAAAAGTTTCCAATGACTAAAGATAATTCATCTATATAAGGATGATGAAAAAAAAAGCCTTAACTAAATTGTTAAATATACTTAGATTTAGCACTTGCATAAGCCGATTTCGCAAAAGTCTTCAATTTTAAAACAGAATTTAACTACATGAGGATGAAAAGAGAAAATCTTAACTAAAATTTTGCAAATAGAAAACGGGGATAATCAGCTTCTTACCATGTAGCTTTTTCGGAGATTTAAAACCAGGGCCGCTGTTAATTACATGACTCTCCAGTGGATAATACCACTTCCACAATAAAAAAATGTACAATAATACGGTTACTATTTTTACTAATGTATGAAAAAAATAGATGAATTAAATAAAAAATAAAAATATAAACTATTAATAAGTAAGTTTAAGATTACAAGATCCATTCTGCGACATGTTAACTAGCATATAAATGCTATGAGAATTAAAATGCATAAAAAAGGCAAATAGATTATAATATATATATATATATATATATATATATATATATATATATATATATATATATATATTGTGTACAGAAAGTTGTTAGTTAAGACAGATCATTGGTACCGTCGGTTTCAAGCCCGATTATAAGGCCCGTTTAAGATATCCTTATCAAGCTCTCTTCAGCCAATATTCGTCTATATATATATATATATATATATATATATATATATATATATATATATATGCTTCAGAACATGAAGTTCAATATCCTTTTCATTTTGAACCAATATATAATTTCCTTTATTCTATGATTTAAAAACTTTTAAAACTTTTAATTATGATTTTCTATGTTTATTGGATTTAGCAAATTTCGTATAAACCATTTATAATATTTGCTAATAGTTTTTCCTCTGAGGAGATGGGTAGACATCGAAAACCTATATGTTAAGGAGATACATTTATTAAAATGTATTATTTGTCTTGCATATGATAAAAATCTAGATTTGAAATCTAATCCTTTCATGTCATAAAATTTAAATTACTAAATTATGATATATATATATATATATATATATATATATATATGGTTGAAATATATACATATGTATGTATGTATGTATGTCAGATCATGTCATATGCTACTGGTACCATGTAACCCAGTACTACCTGCCTCATGGTCGCGTCACCGGCGACTAAACTGGTTTCCCCACCAGACTTGTTTGGTGAGGAAGGCGACTAGTCTTCCTGAAGGATTAAAAACAAGACGTTTTAAAGGGCGAATGAACCCCTTTTCGGGGTCAACGGCCAACTAGCACCGTGTGTGTTTGTGTGTGTATGTGTGTGTTGAGGTGGAGAGGGCTCCCGTAAGCCGTGGTGAAGGCACCCTTTCTAGGAAAAGCAAATCTCTGATTTATTTTTTTTAAAAACCATAGAGCGAGAGACCAGTATCACCATTAAGCTGGACTGCAGTTTAACTTGTTGCTGGCTATCTTACTCTTGCTTGTTGCTGGATCTCAACATTTTGAACCGAGAGAGAGAGAGACTTAGCTGTCGTACAAAGCTAAGACTCTGTAACATCATCTGTGTATAGATACTCCCTCAGGCATTTGTCTATAAAAATGGTCCCGTGGCGATGGAAGTCATTTTTGGGCTCATGGACTTTAAGTGTCGTAGGGAGTGGCACTCGTCTGACAAGACGTTGCAATCATCATCATGTATGTATGTATGTATGTATGTATGTATATGCTTGTTTCCGGGACAATGTTTGAACATTGGGTTCGAATGTAAAAAGAAGTTCGCTATAGTGGCGCTGTTTTCGTCTTCCATAAGTCGTCTTCAGGCGAATGATGAATTAAAAAAAATGCGTTTAGTGCATTCATTAAAAAGTCGATTAAAATCGTTTAAAAGAACTTTAGTATACCTTCCTCCTCATATTGAGCCTAATTAATAGTCAGTTTCTTTATGCGAATGATTAGGTCTTATATGATTGGGGGCGTAGGTCTCAATACTAGACGGGTAGAATCACGGTATTTTTTATTGATATCTTTCTTAGTTCATTTTTTCAGCTATCACGTGCTACTAATATATATATATATATATATATATATATATATATATATAACAATTATATATATATATATATATGACAAATATAAAAATATATAACAAATATAAATATATATATATATATATATATAAGAAATTTAACAAATATATACGTTATAGCCTGACACACACACACATACAAGCACACAGGCATACAAACACACACACATACACACATACAGATATATCGCATTATTTCTATTAAATTCATACAAAAGTATGGGGAATAACTCAATAGTGGATAGATTACAAGATCTGAAAATATAATATAGTACATTGATTAATGTCCGAATTACTTTTTTTCTTAAAACAGGATGTAGTTAGTAGGTTTTTCAGTGATTGGATGGCGTCATGAACCAGTAATGTTGTTAAAAGCTGGCGGGAAAGTTGTAGCTGACCCTTGCATCGTCGGCTTTTTCTGATAGAAACCTTGACTGATTGCGATCAGCCAAGGTCTAAGCTACATGCAAAAAGTCGCCCGTCAAGACCCATGATACTGCAAATTCACTTCCCTCCCCCGACGCCATTTTCTCACTTTCTTTTTTTTCAAACTTTCTCTCGGTGTTTTTTTTACTTTTCTTTTCCAAGCACTTCAACCCATTGAGTACTCAGCAGAAGACTTCTGGCAGTCATTTAAAACCAACGTTGACGAAGTCGCCTCAGAGACCGTGGGTAAAACCAGACGGAAAGCGAAGGACCGGATCTCCTGCCGCACCATAGAACTTGCTAATCTGCGAAGACCGATCTCAATACCTACTAGCGAAACGTCACGTGGAGCAATCTGCCTCAGTGGGAGATTCCCCAAAACTTTACCAAACCATTGAAGTGACGACCAAAGGAAACAGCAACCTAAGTGCAATGTTCCTGGACACGAGTAGAACCCCTATTTTCCAAATGGTAGACCGCACGATACGTTGGAAAATTTCGAAACCTTACTGGACAACGACCCTTGCTCTCAACGTCCCCATCTCTACCTATCAAACTTTCCCGAGTAAGATGTCAACTGCGATTCACAAATGAAAGCAGAGATACGAGATGTCATAAAAAAAACTAAAAATAACAAAGCTGCAGGAGGAACGCACTTCCTGTAGAACCCTACAAGAGCTGTCCCGATCTTATGGCCAGTTGCTTACACCCAATTCTCGATACTGTGTGGCGCTTTTAACAACTACCTGAAGACTGAAGCGACGCAATACTCCTCCCCTTCTACAAAAGGCGACCGCAGTGATTGCCGCAATAATAGAGGCATTAATTTGATTGATGTCACCTCTAAAATTTACCAATTATCTTTCTGTGTTCTTTCAGAGTATCCGAAACTGCCGAATCCGACCAGATCAAGCAGGACTTCGTAGAAGCCGAGGATGTGCAGAGAAAATTTTCTCCCTCAGGCGAACTTTAGAGCAGCGATAGGCCTATCAGCAATCTACAGTCATCTGCTTCATTGATCTTACCGCAGCCTTCGACTCGGTGGATTGCAGAGGCCTATGAGACGTGATGCACCACGACAATTTCCCAGCCAAGCTTCTCAACCTCATCAAGGCGTACTACGCGCACATTCGAACTAGAGTGAGGTGCTATTGGGATGAATCCGATTCCTTCGTCGTCTAAACATCGGTCCACGGAGGATATGTGCTCTCCCTCATCTTGTTCAACTACATCATCGACTGGATCTTAGAGAAAAGTTTGGCTGGCTTAGCTGGTGTCAGAGTAGGCCACGACTGTTTTATTACCGATCTCGACTTTGCCGACGACGTTGCGATCCTTCGCGAGTCCTACGCGGAGGTCCAACACACACTCGATGAGGCCAGTCGTGACCAATATGGTTGGAATGAGAATCGACGCTTCTAAGACGAAGATTCTCCCTGGTAATCTCCCCCCGCCACTTGACCGAGTGGCTGTAACCCTCAATGGTGAAGCTGTTGATAAGGTCGAAAGCTTCAAATACCTTGCCACAAATTTTACAGCCAACGGTCAAGCGAAAGACGAAAACATCACCCGTATCAACCCAGCTAGAGTATCCTCCGTGCATCTTAAAAAATGACCGTGATCTCACCACGAGATAAGACGTTCCATGAAGTTGCTAATTTACGAGGCCATGGCAAGAACAATTCTCTATAGATGTAGGACCTGGCCACCCCGCAGAAGAGATCTTCATAAACTTAAATTCTTCGGTTACTATTGCTTCCATTGTATCTTGTGCGTTCGCATCTTAGACCGGATCCCTAAATCGACCATACATGCTAGATGTAATATCCTTGGCCTGGGGAACATTCTGCTGAAAAGAAGACTCCGGTGGTTCGGTCAGGTGCTGCGCCGGCCGTAGAATGAGTTCGTCCGTCAATTGGTGGCGCTCAATGCACCCACTGGTTGGACGAAACACCAAGGTGGTAAACTTAGGACTTGGCTCGCAACGGTCAAAGCAGATATGGAGATCGTATCCAGTCCTCGCGTTTTTGATGTCCGTCGCCAGAAACCGAGAATAGCTGGATTATGCCATCGACTCTGCTGCCGACCGACGAGAGGGAATGGTTTGATGCGAGATGCAGTTAACGCCAGTGATGTCAGCTCAATCCATCTCGGGTAAATACCGTCACTTCTCTCCTCATAATACGTATATATCAATAATATAAAGTTATGTGTGTGTGTGTGTGTGTGTGTGTGTGTGTGGTCACGAATAGGCTCCTATATGGTTGACTATTTTAAAAAACTGATTACATATAATGATAGAAGATGTATCGAGACAAAGGAATGGGTATGTTTGATCCCGCAGAACGGTTGTTCATTAAAATTGTGGGGTCTGCGTTCGCGCCTGGTCCACAAAGTATAAAAATAAAAAATAAAAAAAATAAAAGAAAACATTTACAAGTGTTTTTTATATAGATGTACATAAGAATACTTTGATAAGTATGTTTTAACTTAAATAGGGATGGCATACTAAAATTGTGGGGTCAGCGTTCGCGCCTGGCCTCCATAGAATGGAAATAGACACAAACTTTAATAAAGACTTTTCATATCTATCTGCATAAGTATACTTTGATAATTATGTTTCAGTTTGAGGAAATATGGTATGATAAAATTATCGGGTGTACGTTCGCGCCTGACCTCCATAGAATGGAAATATGTCAAAGTTTAACAAGGTTTGTTTATCTAGATCCACAGAATATTGTAATAAGTGTTTCAGTGTGAACAGGTATGGTATAATAAATTATGGGGTTTATGTATTTTATTTTTACTTTCATCATATTTTGCTTTGGTTTTGATACCCCCAAATTCGAAGCTATCTCTTCATAACTCTTCCTTTTCATAACTTATCATACTTTAATAAATCACAGTCCATTTTCAGTAGGCTGTTTTTTAACCCAGTCAACGACGGGCACATTTGCTAGTATATATATATATATATATATATATATATATATATATATATATATATATATATAATATTAACACTCATAAATACATGTATACATAATATTAATAACTATTTTTACATGTTTATATAATATTATGTATACATACATATGCGAAAAATAATGTACATCAACATATTTATATACTATTAATATAATAAGTATATAACAGTATTTACATATGTATTTTTATAATATTAGTGTGTATGTATATATATATATATGTTTATAATATTAGTATGAATGTATATATATATATATATATATAATATAACTATGTATATACATCTATGTATATAATATATATATATATATATATATATATATATATATATGTGTGTGTGTGTGTGTGTGTGTGTGTGCGTGTGTGTGTGTGTACAAGAATCTTTAAATAAGTTTCCAGTCTTTTTTTCGTATGGCAACTTATATTGATAGTACATACATGCAACTCTAGTCCGCTTCAAAGTAATCTCCTCCGGCTGCATTTCACTTATATCGTTCCAACAAGTTCTCTTATTTAGGTGTGTCAGTGATCCTCATTACAGCCTCTTTTATCTCTCCAATTGTCTCATAACAAGAGTTTTCCTTGAGCTGAGCTCAAAGAATAACCAAAAGTCACAGGGATCAAGGTTCGGACTGCGGGATCTGAATTGCTGTTATAACAACGTTTTTCTTTCTGATCTTCTCTGAACACCCGTGGGATAAACTTCGCGCACATATTGCCCATATTCAGTTCCTCGCGAATAATTGGCTGTGCAGTTCCCACACTGACAACAAACTGTACACATATTATCTTTACAGACACACGACGGTCCTTATCCATGAAATTCTTATTTTGACCAATCAACTATAGTGTTCTGATTTCCTTACTCCTCCCGCATCATCATCATCCCTCACAGACTCCCTCTCCGCCTTGAATCTTTTATGTCCCTCAAAAACTGATGCTCGATTCATGCAAGCTGGTCCAAAAGCAGTCTGAAGCATTCCATACGTTTCTGTGATATTTTTCCAAGTTTAAAACAGAACTCCATTGCATATTGTTCTTCTAAAGTGTTTTCACGTCCAGATTTGATTTTTGAAATTCGCCAGCTGTCACAATCACGTTTTAGTAGGATGTATTCCAGTTCCTGTTGTAGCTGTTCATTTGAACTGGAAATAATAAAAATTGGTCAGTAATCTCCTAAGATGTATAGCAATAACATACTGAATTTTCAAGAGTCTACGACAATTTTTAATGCGTGTACCAAAAAATCTGGAAACTTATTGGAGGTGCCTCGTATCTATATGTATGTTCTTTTTTATCAAGCTCAAAAGTCACTCGAGGATAAGAGTTAATAGATATAAGTTGGCAGTGTAGTAATCATTAATAGTGTCGATTGGGTAGAATTTGAATTATTTAAGGGGACGGATCACCAAGAACTTGTTTACATTAAACTTGAAGGCTATTATATCTAATCGACCGGGAAGCAGGGCAGTTGAACGGTGTATTTAATTTGAACCAAAAATCATAAAAATTGGTCAGTTATCTCATAATATGTATAACAATACCATACTGAATTTTCAAGAGTCTACGACAATTTTAAATACCTGTACCAAAAACGCCTGGAAAATTATTGAAGTTGCCTCGTATCTATATGTATAATATCTGCATGAATATAATTACACGTAATAGTTAACTAAAAAAGATCTTATGAGAAAACCGAAAAACATAAAAAGGAATTAATTAAAATGAATGTTTAAAAGAATATGCAAATTAGCTAGATCTTTTGCAGATAAATGCAATTCAACGACCCGTATATATAAAGTTGTAATTTCTTTTTAAATAAATAGAAAAAAAGGTTTAAATATGAATATCAATACACAAATTTATAAGAGTATATATATATATTTTTTTTTTATTACATTTTCACCCCAAACAAGGCACATTGCCACTCAGGTGTAGGGGGCTATTATCAGGGTCAGCAACTACGGGGGCACTATGTAGGGATTTGGGCAGCAAGATGTCGGTTCACGTTGCACATGAACTTCTGCATGTCAGTACAGTTAGGGAAGCATGATCCTGGAATGGAATTCCAGAGTCTAGCGGTTCTGGGGAAGAAACTACTGGAGTAGAAGGGTCTTTTGCATCTAGGGATCTCTACTATGTGGGGGTGGGATTTAGCTGCCTGTCGGGTTTGTCGAGGGTGTCTGCGACGTGGGGGCAGAAGTGTCTGCAGTTCGTCAGAGCACTCACCATTAAAATACTTGTAGAACAAGCAGAGGGATGCAACGTTTCGTCGATGGGACAGAGGCTGAAGCTTAGATGCCAGTTCAGGGCCTATCAGATTGGCGACTCTTTTTTGAACCTTGTCTAGGAGCGAGAGACTAGTAGTAGACGCACCCACCAGCCCAGATGTGACAACAATACTCCATACATGAGCGAATGGTGGTCTTATAGAGATACAGGATACTTTCAGGTGTCAGTAGTTTTCTAGAGAGAGCCTACCTTTTTATATAATATATACATATATGTATATATATATGTGTGTGTGTGTGTGTGTGTGTGTGTGTGTGCGCGCGTGTGTGTGTGTGTGTGTGTGTGTGTGTGTGTGTGTGTCATCCATATACAGTAGTTTCGTTGTATCACAACTCTAGACTTACACCTTTCCCCAGCCGTGGATAGAACCCACAACCGTTGCGTTGATAGCTCTAACCATCAGACCCCGAACCAGTGCTGTAAATATTTCTCGTCAAGTGTGTATTAAATCCAACCCGCCCGTGGCAGACAGTGCTCAAACCATCATTTGTTTACAAATAAATAAACAGTGGGTCTAAATAAGCCTTTTTAGCTGCTCCTTTGAGACGCTAAATATTATTAAACCCGACACATCACTCGTATGTACATACCCGTAACGTAAAGAAAACGTCGTACACTAAAAGTGACATAAATTGATTAAGTAGTTTTGATTTTTAAATAAACTGTAAAAATACTGCAATGTCATCTTTAAAACAAGGGCGATAACTCCAAATAAGTTAAACATTTTAGAAAAAAACAATTTTAACATTGGGACATTGGAAAAAAAACACAAATTCTCTTAAAAAATTATATTCTTTATAAAAATAAAAGAACTCCATCTATTTACGTTATTTTGTTTAATACGATATTTTGTTTTCGTCACAGCTTTAAAAAGAAAAAAAGAAAAAAAATCAATATAGGGAAACTCCTTGACAAGCACCTTAAAAGTTTATCCAGAAAATGTAAGCAAAAAAGGAAATAGAATTAAACGTAAAAGAGGTGTATGCGTATACCCGAGAAAGAGAGTAGATATAGTGAGGATGGAGAGGAAAGACATGGAGGAGAGAGGAAAGCGTGAATAGAAAGAAAACTGGTTGTGGGATGATGGGTGAGGAGGGTAATGTTCGGGTGATTTCGGTCATTTTGGAGTTGTTAATGGCGTCGTTTTGTTTAGGAAGAAATGCGACAACCCGAAATAAAAACATTTGGCGTGATGAATTAGTACCGATACGTGTCAACCTTAATTTTTTTTTTGAAAAGGGAAAAGAATATATATATATATATATATATATATATATATATATATATATATATATATATATATATATATATATATATATGAAAATAATGGAAATAGTATTCCGACAAAATAGCAAAATAAAAAGGAACAAACCGTATTATATGTTCATCAACGTTTCGTCTTTATTTCGAGACTTTTCATCCAGAGGAAGTCTCGAAATAAAGACGAAACGTTGATGAACACATAATAAGGTTTGTTCCTTTTTATTCCCCCCCCCCCGCTCTCTCTCTCTCTCTCTCTCTCTTTATATATAACGTAAGCCGTGGTGAAGGCAACCTTTCTAGGAGAAGCAAATCTCTGATTTAGAAAACCATAAAGTGGAAGACCATTACCCGCATTAAGCTGGTCTGCAGTTTAATTTGTTGCTGGCTATCTTGCTTCTTGCTTGTTGCCGGATCTCAACATTTTAAACCGAGAGAGAGACTTAGCTGTCGTACAAAGTTAAGACTCTGTAACATCATATTTGCATAGATACTCCCTCGGGCATTTGGGCTCATGGATTTTAAATGTCTGAGGGAGTGGCAGTCGTCTGACAAGACGTTGCAATCATCATATATATATATATATATATATATATATATATATATATATGCACTAGCAAGGCCCGGTAACCGGCGTTGCCCAGTTGAAGCTCTCCCCCCACCTCGCAAAAAGTAAACAACAATCATTGTTTGTGACCACTGCCGTACCTGAACAATTACAGACACTGGTAGCAGTAGCCGAAATGTAATAATATGGCGTTCACTGCAGGTACTGTTTGAGTTGGTTGGTTGGTTGGTTGTTTTTCGGCATATCAAACTTTTTCAGGTTATTTAATGCCGAATCTAGTTATTTTGAAGAACGATTTTTAATGGAGTATATTTTTTTTTTGAAGTCGGATTCTATTCAACCCATAGTTGGGACCCTAACAGGTACTACCACTCCGGATCAGAGTGGACCTGGGAGAAATGCCAATTAAAGGGAGGCTCCACACTCCCCAAGGCCCACAAGGTGGGGCCTCACCATCGGATATAGTTTTAAGTCATATCCAGGACCGCAGTTACTGTTTGAATCTAAGAAAAGCAATTTAAGGGAATAAGAATAATAATAGAAAGCAAAAACAGAAATTGTAGATTCGCTGTTTAGAGTGAACGAAATCAATGTCTTATCTGTTTCCGTTTGCCGATCAGGTGTTTCACTTCTTTTTTATCTCTTCCACTTATATTATTAAATGAAATTCCATTTTGATGTCGTCTTATATTACCGTGTAAAAAAAATGACGACTTCTTTCACTTCACTCTTTTATGTATTGTCATATTAAGAAGGCGTTTTGAATAGACATTCCAAAATCCCCATGTTAAGAACGGCTTTCGGAATAGACATCCAAAACTCTCCATGTTAACAACGGCTTTCAGAATACACAGTCCCAACATCCCCATTTTTAAAACGGTTCTCCGAGTAGACAACCGCTATTTCTTTGGGGGGTGGAATAATTATCCCAAATGTTACCATTATAATCGTTATCAGCATTTCCACCAGCAAATTCGAAAAAAAGAAAAAAGGGGTTGAAGTGTCGGTAGTAGAAAAGTAGAATTTTTTATCACGCATGCGTATAAACCTGGCAGCCAGTGATCTTTAAAAGTACTTGTCTCCGCAGAAATTCAATAGGATTTTGTTAATCAGCATAGTCGAAAACCTATGCAAGTCGTGATGTGGACCTAATGTAAAAACTACCCCACCTATAAAAAAAAAAGTTTTGTTTCCAATGCAGTGTGCCACTTGTGGAAGAACTGCATTTTCCCCCACATAAAAAAAACTAACATTGTGTCTATGTCGGTCCTCTGCCATTAATTAACTATTATTATTATTATTATTATTATTATTATTATTATTATTATTATTATTATTGATTTTTGGAAATATTAAGCTATTTGAATTATACGAAATCGAATTTCATTTTGGCAAAACCTATGAAATACACTCTTGGGTTTTATAAACTTGGTGGGAAAATAATTACACACACAGACTCACACACCCGCGCACAAACACTCGCATAAACACAAACACACTCTCTCTCTCACACTTACCTAGTTTTTATTTTGTTCGCTGCGGTTTATTTAAATGCGTTTGTTAGTTTCGGAAAAAAAACCCGTTATTTATGATTTTAAAGGCAACGTGGAACCGTTCTATAAGAAAGTGTAAAGAATTATTTATTTCATAAATCTCAGTACTTTCTTTTTTCACTGGTGTAAAAACGAACAGGAGCTATTTATTTTTATATTTTTTTGCTAATTCGCACCCCCCCACACACACAAACAAAGACTTTGTCGTATTAAAAAGTCTCTAATTAAAAAAATAAAATAAAAATACCCACACACAACCACAAAGACTCTGTCGTATTAAAATAACCCCTAATTAAAGAAAAGAATATAAACACACACACACACACACACACACACACACACACACACACACACACACACACACACACACACACACACGCACACACACACAGAGGCTCTGTCGTATTAAAAAAAAGCCCCTAATTAAAAAAAGAAAAGAAAAATACACACACACCAAGATGTGTCGAATCAAAAAAAGCCCCTAATTAAAAAACAGAAAAGAAAAATACTCACACACACACACACACACACACACACACACACACACACACACACACACACACACACACACACACACACACAAACACAAATACTCTGTCGTATTAAAAAAAACTAATCAAAAAACAGAAAAGAAAAATACTCACACACACACACACAAACACAAATACTCTGTCGTATTAAAAAAAAAAACTAATTAAAAAAGAAAATAAAAATACACACACACAAACACAAAGACTCTGTCGTATTAGAAAAAACCTAATTAAAAAAGAGAAAAGAAAAATACACGCAAGCACAAAGACTCTGTCGTATTAAAAAAGCGCCTATTAAAAAAAAAGAAAAGAAAAATACACACCCACACAAACACACACATAAAATAAAAGAAAGCTTGTATCGCATAGTAACCGATTAGTTCATTATTTTCACCAAATAATTTAGGACGCTCAAAATCAAACACAAAAAAGAAAGTTCATATCTGATGGCACAAATTCGGACGCTCTAAACGAATAGAACAGGAAAAGAGATTAGTTTATTTTTTTTTCAGCTCCAAATGTAGGACGATTTACATTTTTGTATTTTACCGTCATTGGATACTTTACCTTTCACCAGACTATCCATTCACGGAAATCACCTTTTTCTTCACCCTATTCTCTCTGCTTCACTTTTTGTTATCAAGTAAGATCTTTGACTTACTTGCAGTTTCATCAAATACCTTTGCAAGCAAAATCCGATCCCGCATTTGCTAATTCATACCCTCTGATGAGAAGGAAATTATTTCTTCGAAACTCCGCGGATTAAGGACTATCCTTATTTAGTGTTTCCTTTTCAAATTAAATATGTTTTAAACTCTTTTTCAAAGTGTTTTTAACATGTTTTATTAACTATTTACTCATATATATATATATATATATATATATATATATATATATATATATATATATATATATATATGTCTCGGAAGTAGAGTGAAAAGCACATCTTATTTTTCTTTTATTAATATTATTTTTTTCCTTGTACACATGTTTGTGAATTATTCCATGGATTTCTGCCTTTTGATTATTATGGGCCATCTTCTCCTAATTACGGGATGTCTTTGGATTTTACTTGTACAAATGGAAATTCTTTTAACTTTCTTGAAGTTTTACATTTGGATTTTACCGTCACTGTATTTTTTATCTTCCACCAGACTATCCATTCATGTGTATTCACCTTTTTCTCTACCATGTTCCCTCTGCTTAATTTATTTTGTTTTCAAGTAAGATCTTTGACTTACTTGTTGTTTCATCAAATACTTCTGCATGCAAAATCCGATCCCGCATTTTGCTAATTCCTACCCTCTGATGAGAAGGAGAGTTTTTCTTCAAAACTCCGCGGATTAAGGAATATCCATTTATCTAGTGTTTCCTTTTCACATTAAATATGTTTTTACCTCATTTCAAAGTGTTTTTAACATGTTTTATTAACTGTTTGCTCATATATATATATATATATATATATATATATATATATATATATATAGAGAGAGAGAGAGAGAGAGAGAGAGAGAGAATAAGACAAGGAATGGGAGAGAAAAAGAGTTGACAGAAAAAGAAATGAGAGCATAAAAGAAAGAATAACGAAAAACAGTTATGGGGAAAAATTCTTAGAAAGACAAATTGACTAAACGTTTTTTACAAGGAAGTCACTACTGATCAAGACCCAGACGCCATTCGAGGACAAGGGTTAATGAGACTAAGGTTGACACTGCGATAACAATTTAGTGATTGTTTCTTGTGTGGTAATTGGGCAGATTTTGATTATTTCAGAACGGATTTGTTTATATTGAAAGATGAGGCCTTATTTTTGAAAGCTGGGGAACAAACTCGTAGCAGATAGTTCTACAGGTGAATCTTTGTTCATGGAATTTGCTTTTGGATTTGGCAACATATGGAGAGAAAAGGGAAATTGTTGGTAGCGGTTGTAGCTTCACGAGTGCTGTTTTTGTTTTATAGGAGGCGACATCAATTGAAGCCCAGATAAGCACTTGCTATGAAAATAACAGTAGAGGTGTGACATGTGCGCAACGTCTCTTCTGTGGGAACGAGTTTGCAAAGGGGGATGAAACAACATCACTTTCCAGGTTTCGAAATCGCTTTTGAACTCTGTCAAGGCAGGATAGGACGTTCTGAGCATCTCTCCCACAGTTTCAGGGCGTATTTAGCTTTTATACAAGTAGAGGGTTCTGTCAGAAATGAGATACATCTTGGAGCGGTAAAATGACGCGAGCATTTTTTCCAGCGACCTTGGCAACGGATTACATGTACGTTTTCCAGCCCAGGTTAAAGGTGAAAGTCTGTTCTAGAAGTTTGTCGAAGCAGGGTGTTTCTTTGAGACTAGAGTCGTTCATGTCAATTGTGACGAAGTAGATATCAGAGCGTTGGTGGCGAAAAGATAGAGCCCTAACAAGTCTCTATTTTCCCTATTGTATGATGTGCTCAATGTAGGAAGAGATATACCTTGAGGTGTTGCCAGAAATGGTAGTGTCGTCTGCGTATATATCGACGAATGAACTTAGTATGTGATAATAAAGAAGAGAGTTTGATCCAGCACACCAGCGTTCATACTTAAAGAACTTAAATGGAACATTCGAATATCTATGTATCTCATATAGAGTTCAAGTGTTAGCCCCTGGTTGTGGGCCCCTTGATTTCTGAGAATTCGACTGAAGTAAAATAAAACAAAATGGGACAGAGCAAATAAAAAAGCGACCATAATAGAGGTCAGTGTACCCAATGACACAGGGCTTAACAGAGCTGAGAGGGAAAAGATAACAAAGTATCAAGGACTTATGTATGATATGAAACGAAATTGGAAATTAAAAGACGTTTCAATTATACCAGTCATCATAGGAGCAACTGGGCTTATGAAAAAGAACTTTAAAAAGTACATAGCAAGCATACCCGGTGAACCAAGTGCAAGTGAAATACAAACGATTGCACTGAAAGGGACGGCTAGAATCCTGAAAAAGATCTCTTGGTTGGACTCACTAAAATAGGGGTAAATGTCAGACATCTGGTTGGATGTCCCATCCCCTAAAAGAAAAAGTTTAAGAAAAATGAAAAAAAAGGGGATCTGTTGTGCTGTATCCTGAAGCCATACAGAGCGTCCCCAGGTTGCGGATTGGGGAAACCCCTCTCTTTATAGAGGGCAGCTTTGAATATTAAATCAGAAGCCGCTGACAATGAGGAATTATGAAATGAAAATGAATACCAAAAATAATCCATACTGGCTGACCGTCGCCCAAGATAAAAAAGGGTCCCTTAACTCGTTCATACACCAGACGAGAAAATGTATTTGAAGGTGTGAACCCTCTTACTCAGATAATTGTACTACTATGACAGAGGTCGACTTGGATCAGCCAACAGATCATGAATTATATTTTGGCCCCAAACCATCATGTGCAACTACGAAAAAAGGGAACAGAAGAGGCCTAAAACCCCAACCCCGGACAGTTGCACAAAAGAAGGTATCATTATATTGCTACCATTATTCAAAGTTTGAAAAATGGAGCAGAACTTTGAATGAGATCCTACAAGAGAAAATCAAGAATTCTGACCTCCCTGAAGACAAAAAATACTCTACACCATTCATTTGGACTACATAATTCCTACTGGTACATATCTAGAAAACGCAGTTGTTAAACCAGATATAGTGATTTGGGACAGAGCAAACAAAAAAGCCACCATAATAGAGGTCAGTGTACCCAATGATACAGGGCTTAACAGAACTGAGAGGGAAAAGATAACAAAGTATCAAGGACTTATGTATGATATGAAACGAAATTGGAAATTAAAAGAGGTTTCAATTATACCAATCATCATAGGAGCAACTGGCCTTATGAAAAAGAACTTTAAAAAGTATTTAGCAAGCATACCCGGTGAACCAAGTGCAAGTGAATTACAAACGATTGCAGTGAAAGGGACGGCTAGACTCCTGAAAAGATATCTTGGTTGGACTCACTAAAATAGAAGTAAATGTTAGACATCTGGTTGGATGTCCCCCCTAGAAGAAAAAGATGAAAAAGGAAAAAAAAAAAAAAAAAAGAAACAAGAATACACAGGTAGATAAATAATCAGACCAGCAAAAAAAAAAAAATCTGATCCGTTGGGCCATTTTCTTCAGTATTACATCGAAATTATTTCCTACTCTCGTTAACAATTGTATATTTGATTGACAATAACCTGTGGTATTCCCTGGAGTTTGTGTGATAGCAAGTCACCCCAGTATTTTCACTGTTTTCACCTCTTTTGATTACGACTATAAGTGATTCTGCTTACCGTCAATTTATCGCTAGCAACGGCCGTTGGTATACCCTGGGATTTGATGACCCAAACCTTCCCGAGGTTCCAATCGTCTCCACACTCATTCAGTGGATAGTTGATTGTGATGTGACTGTCCTAAGGAACGATTGGGCTCCCCACGGGGTGGAGGCTGAGGCTCCCGAAACATTGAAGAATGCCAGGCAGATATGATTGTTTTATTGTTAAGTATTATTGTATGCCTGGGCAACGACAACCATCCCTGCTGAAAGGAAGAGTTAAGTTATAAATTTTATTATTTTTATGAAAACAACATATAAATTTTATTGTTTGGTGGAAAACTGGAAACTTATGTTTCTTTTAGAATAGGTAACGGAAATCGAGGTTATGGGCTTAACCTTTGGGGGGCTGAAAAAGCGGAAGACCACAGGGACACATGCAGGGAATAGGGGATTCCTCTGAGGTAACGTACTTTCTGGCGATTGGTCTAGGGAGCGATCAAACCTCCCCGTCACCTCCGTACATAAACGAGTCCCCATGCTAAAAATCTGCAGTTGGAGTACAGTTGGAGCTGAGATTAGAGAGGAATCAATCGTCTCTTCCCTCTCTCTCTTCCTGAACCGTCACCAACTAATCAATCTATTTTGGGACTCAGTAGAGTGTTTGTCAAAGTCAACAACTGAACAATTGTATATAATGTTATATTGTATATATTTATCTTGAATTAACCAGTAGAATAGATATAATGGAGTCTGTCTATCTTTTAGGTGCGTGAAACTGATTCATTTCGAGTGTGACAGATCGATGAAGCAGCAACCTATCAACGCTTACAACGAGCACCGGTCATATTGGGGTCCGTGACCGAGGATTGAAGCATGTGTGACCAGGAGACTTCTATTAGGGATCGCTGAGGGTTCTATGTCTCCTCGACTCTTCTTACTTTCTCCACTTCTCACAGAGTAGAGAGAGATAGACAGCGTACAAAATACGAGCCAAGGCCAAACAACATACATTGAAAAGGAAGTGGTTAAATTTATGAGTTTAAAAAAAAAAATTATATCCCATTTCCCCCCTCCCCCCAAAAAGCCCAGATCCACTTTTGTGTTGGTGCCTAATTATCGGGGACATAATTTACACGAATATAAAGTTAAACACAAGGTTAGTATTTATGTGAATGATTCAATTTCATAAAAAGGTAAACGGTATTGAAAACAAAACAAGCGAACCATGCATGTTTCGCCTTGAGTGCACAGTGAACAAGGCATATAAAACTGACTAAGTTCAGCATTGCCCCCCCCCATTTAGCCCCAAAGTCCCCAGGGGACGTTAAATCCTGGTGAAAATAGATAAACGGTGCAGTTTTAGGCCTTAACATATGTAAATTTTAGTTCTGCACCATCCCCAAAAAAGAAATGGCTAAGTCCATCACCCCCCCCATCATTTAGCCCCCAAAAGTCCCCAAGGCCTTAACATATTCAAATTTGAGTTCAGCACCATGCAAACCTTCTAAATAGACATACACAGAAAATTTGGGAGAAATATAGTAATATAGTCCCAAAAATGGAGGTTTTTATTAGCCCTTAAAGAACTCCTGGGACACACCTTAGAATTATCGCAAAGTATAGACAAGCATAATTATATAGAAATCAGTTAGTTACAACTTTTGAGAAAGTTTTATGAAAATCGAACGCATCATTTTTTTTAATAAGCACAAAAATATCGATTTTATTCATTTTAACCCGAAAAGCAGCCCGAGGGGAGGGCAAGCGGAGTTTTCCCGGAAGATCTGTTCTGTTACTTTTTTTACTCATATCATGTTTAATGTTTGTGCAAGATTTCAAAAAGTTCCAAGGCATAGTTATTGAGAGAAGTGCAGACAAACGAACGGATGTACGGACAATGGTGAATTTACAGGTCCGCCGTCCTTTTGTCGGGAGACCAATAAAAATTGTTTTTATGGGTATTTCTCTTCCTTTAAGCGAAGACAATAAATTAGAAAAATATTCACAACTGCGAGTATCCTATATCTTCATAAAGCCACCATTCACTCATGCACAGTGTATTATTGCATCTATCACGAGTCATTGTCAACTAAGCTCACACCGCTGTCCCATCACCGCAATATCGCATACCTTTACATGTGTTACAATACTTTAGTTGAACGTGCCCCCCCCTATTCGTACATACTTTCGACTATCCTGATAAGCAACAAAATCTAACCCCTTCACTGTTGAAGTCTCTAGATACCGGAACATTTTCTCTAATAGTTTTTTTCCTCGGATTATTAGACTTTGGAATTCCCTGCCCGCTTCTTACTTCTCTGATTGCACTAATATTCAGAAGTTTAAATTAACGCGAACAGACTTCTCGCTGCTCAACTCCTCACACATTTCTTTGTAGACATGATCATGATTACTAGATTCTAACGATCAAGTTGCCATACGCCTTATTTGGAGTGAAAAAGAATAGAAAACAACAAAAAAAAAAGAAAAAAAGAAGGAAAGACAATAGAGAGTAAGGTAGTAAAGACAGAAAGAAAGAAAGAATAACGTGAAGAAAGAAAGAAAGAATGAGAGAGAAATAAGAGAAAGAAGAAGAGAAAGACGTTAAGAAAGAATATCTTTAAAAAATATCAAAGGGAATAATGTTATATTATCGACGCCTCCGCTCCAAAGCGTTAGGAAGTTAAAAAATGAATAAGAAAATAAGTTGATCAGTGGAACAAAGATATGGCTAGTAAGCATAATAGAAAGACAATGGAGAGAAAGTTGAAATAATTTTGTTAATCAAGGTGTGGCAGTTATTGAAAGCAAAGGTCGGACAGATACGTTAATGTACGAGAGACGTTCCAAAAGTAATGAATCCTATTATTTATTTTGCCGGAATGAATAAGATAGTATTGCAATTTGCATTGCTATAATAACTGAACCGATACATACAGTACCTGAAAGTTGCATCTCCCTGTTGCAGATATTGACGGTTTGAGACTCTATGAAAGCAACCCCCGTGTGTCAGGATTACCGGTATGTCATTGAATTCTCCCATGCACAAAAATTGAACAGATCAATATTCACCGACGCTTGTTGCACCTTTACGAAGTCAATAACGATGTCATCAAAGTTATGAGATGGGTTCGTCGATTTCAAAGTGGCACCAAAGCAAACTCTGGATATTTACCATCGAGGCATAAAAAAAAGGCGACCAAAAGTACAGTAAGAATGGTGGTGACTATGTAGAAAAATAAATTCTAAAAAACAGAAGGCACCATTTCTGTATTCGCAAGTTTTTAACGTTTTATTTTTAGTTAAAACATAGAAGACCTTACTCGGGAACGAATGTCGTATTTAGAGTTAGATTTCCGGAAGTTTACGACAATTACTGATAATTTACGTCAGTTTTGAGTTTACGACAGTTCATGACAGTCTTGAATTGGGATCAGCAGACAGCAGGTTGCGGCTTGGATCAGATCAGGAACGTCTAGCTAAAACCACTGTCAGTAATTTCCCCCACTCTTTATTTGTGCCTAAATCAAAACGTAGATTCCATGAACATAGGTTTTTTCTGAGAAGTGCACGCCTGTGGAATTCTCTTCCGTTTGCCTGTTTCCCACCTGGCTACAACTTGGATGTCTTCAAGTCAAACATGAACAAATTCCTGATTAATCACCCCCTTAAGTAAGACACTTTTATCAAATATCCAATACCAACTATTACTACGATATTATCCCATTGATTATTGTACACAAAATAACCCTTATCCCCGAGTGGCTTCTGGGCCTTGATAAGTATGATCCCCATGTAAAAAAAAAAAAAAAAAAAAAAAAAGAGATGAGCTGACGTCAACCGACGACAAAGACTCCTCGAAAGACAATTAAGATAGAAACGTTTTCTGGGGTCACAAACACTCAGCATGCAACTGATATTTGATGAATGTTTCGAAGTTTGTGTTTTATGTATTGGAGGCTGTGTTTTCTCTTGCGTTGTTTATTTTTTTTTTTATACTTAGCAGTCCACAGAATGAGAAACGACGAAACGGTCGCACAAGGGGATGGATGAGAAAACCTTCACAATACACAAATTTGGGACAAGCGGGGGAGAACGTAGTTGCACAAACAAATAAAAAAAGATAGAGAAAGCACTAACTAGAACTCCACTGAAAGTCTGCGAAGGATACGTACATCTTGCTAAGCTTTATTATAACCAAATACTTAAAGAAAATCCGCGGTCGGTACTAGGAAAAAAATAAATGGCTGTTACAATAATGCAAAAGAACATAATGGCTATCAAAGAAGACAAAGCGTGCTGGAAATTCGGGGAGACTTGTTGTCATTACACCCCAGGAAACATCACCGATAATTATTTGTGAGGAAACCCACAAGTCGTGTATTTCTTCCTCGACACCAAAGCCAAGAGACTCTAGACCATTTCTAAAATGGTGTTTTCTCTGTTGTTGCAGTATTTTGCTGGTCATGTGCTATGAGATGTACACTCCCAGGCTTTATCATCTATTTGAGAAGAGGTATGTTTATTACTAAGCACGTAATGCACTCGTAACAAGGAATGCTGACTAGACTGCTAAGGCATTTTTGCAGGTGAGAGTTCTCCTCCGGGGCATTGGCTCTTCAATCCAACGAGATAAATAAAAAATGTCAATGAGTAAATTATTTGAATAGCAATATCACAGTGTAGTATCTGTTCTGGTGCTGTATTTAGACTTTTCTGTCCTCGGTCAGTGGAGGATAAATCCTTCATGACTAATAACATTTTTATATTTGTTCCTATCCAGAATGCCTATTTTTGGGGAGCTGGATTTTCTCCCTACATAAAAAAAAACGACCTTGTGTCTAACTCTTCCCTCGTGGGGAGAGTAAGTAAATAGGAACAATGTAGTTGGCCGTTTGGCAATGGACAAAGTGTAGTATCTGTTCTGATACTGCACTTCATTTTTCTGTCCTCGATCAGTGGAAGAGAAATACTTCTAGACTGAGGTAATTTTTATTTTTCTTCCTATCCAGAGTGCCCCTTTTTGAGGAGCTGGGGGTTCTCCACATTAAAAACCGACCTTGTGTCTAACTCTGTCCTCGTGGGAAGGCAAGTAAATAGGTACAATAAAGAGTTAAAACTTCTAGGGTGAATTGCACCAAACTTTGTATAGAGTCCTATTAGTACAGAAGATGTTCGTTAAAAAATTAAAATAATACTATTTCAACTACCTTAATGTTATACATCTACAAATAGTATCGTGATAAAATTTACAGTCGTTTCAGAAATCCTAAAATATTTTCTACAGACATGTGCAACCACATACTCACACGGAAAACAAAAATCGCCGACCGCAATGCTGTTTCCATAGTTTCCTTTTCTTTCGTCTTTTATACTGCAGTGTCATATTGGAGAACGCTGAGGGGGGACGCATAGTGATTTACAAATATAAAAATACAAAACGCGAGCGAAACTAAAAGAAAACACAGATTCCGACACATTCCACAGATATCAGTTGGGTTCGGGGTTCGTGTGTGACACTATCGCGGGAAACGTCTCTCTAAACGCAAACGTTCACGTCTTCGTCGCCTGCCGATTTGGTTTACGTCAACTTCTCTTGATTCTATACAGCTCTCCCTATCTGGCTCAAGCCGCAACTTGTCTTCAACTGTCCAAAACTGGAAACTGTCCTCAACCGTCTAAAACTCAAAACTGTCCGTAAATTGTCTCTAACTTTCGTAAACTGTTGTAAGACTTACTACTAATCTTAAAATTGTCTGTAAAATAAATTT
>NC_136496.1:26490150-26492650 GCF_053919585.1 Euprymna scolopes | reverse complement strand
TAAAATTAATAAATAATACTCATCTCAATGAATTCCAATTAAAAATAATATATACCATTCGGTACGAACCCGACCAGTGAAGATCAAATAATAAAACATGAATTTATAAGACCAAAAAAATTCAACCTTGATCGCACTTCGGGGCCCGTGGCGCAGTTGATAGATCCGTTGGATCTCTACGGTTCCAGGTGAGAATTGTCTGAATATAGTGGTTCAATCCTACCCAAAGCCGACCAGAGGCTTACTTGGCCAAAATGTGATGAGACGACAACAACTATGGAAGGCAGTAATTGCAGTGAATGCAATCAGGAGATTCAGAGTTACTATCCGTCGCGGTTACCACTTGACGAAGGCCAGAGGAATAGTTGGCCGAAACGTCGTGAAACAACTAAAAAAAAATGAGGATAATAGTCCGTAATAAATAAAATTAATAAATAATATTCATCTGAATGAATTCCAATTAAAAATAACAATAAATTACATTATAAATTTATGTATTTGTAAGCAACTATTAAAATAAAAGTACTTTGTTACTTTTCTTGCCGATCTAGACTAATGTTTTACTAGTAATGTCATTGTTGATTTTGTCACGGTAACTTGTATAAATAATTTTTTTTCGTTTTATGTGCATTCATTCAGTTGTGATTTTATACTTGTCTTGTTATTGATAATCCTTTCCACGAGGGTAAATCTTTTTCAATAGTTAAAATATATAATTCACACCTTGATGTGAAATGTTATTTTATGACTTGTGATCAGAAAAAGCGATTGGTTTTAGTGATTTCTATTTCCACCGAGTACATACGGCAAATATACAGGTGAGAGATAAACAGAATATGGTATGAGTAAGATAAATTCGCTTTAGAGAATTACACTGTTTATTTGAACTTAAATCAGAATTATAGCGAAACCCCTGTCATTGACGTGTGTCAGAAGCACAAATGCTTCATTGAATTTCTCCACGTAGAAAAAAATTGCTAGTGCTTGGTGAACGTTCACAAAACCGATACAGTTGATGCGTTAACCGATAGGTTCCTCGATTTCAGAGTAACAATAGAGATGTGAATAACTAAACGCGCTCCGTACATTTACGACCAAGACATCAAAAGAGGTTGGAAAAAATGCATTGAGAATGGTGGTGACTATGTAGAAAAAGACTTTGGAGCCAAACAAAAGGCCGTTCGTTTTAATAGTCCCACTCCTGTCTTCCTTGTTCTTCAACGTTCTTAGTTAAAAAGTAGGTCTTACTTTTAAAACGACCCACGTATATTAACTTTAAAACCTATTTAAACAGGTCCTGGATTTGACCTAAAACTATATCCGATGGTGAGGCCCCAGCTTGCGGGCTTTGGGGAGTGTGGAGTCACCCCTTAATTGCCATTGCTCCCAGGTCCACTCTAACCCGGGGTGGTAGTACCTGTTAGGGTCCCAACTATGGGTTGAATAGAAACTGACTTGAAAAAAACCCCAATAAAATTCCATTAAAACGTTTTCTTCAAAATTACTGGATATGGCATTAAATGACCTAAAAATGGTTGATATGCTGTAAAACAAAAACAACCAACCAACCAACCAACCAACCAACCTATTTAAACAAGAAGAAATCATAGACACAATAAAACATTCCCGTATTTATATATTAAAAAAAACATGAAATAAGATTAGTATCGTAACTGCTAAGTAAAAAGTAAATCAATGTTGGATTCATTTAAATATTTCAGCATAACTTAGGGACTTTTAGGCACTGACAGAACCTTCCCACGCACGTCAGTGATATTTTCTACAGCATGATATATATATATATATATATATATATATATATATATATATATATATTATAAAAAATGGGAAAACTAATTATTTCTTAACTAGCAGGATCCGTTATCCGGCGTTGCCCGGTGGAAGCCAGACACAGATCCAGAACAGAATCGCTAAAGAACCCTCTCGAAACCAAATTAAAATACGGTTGTTGTTGTTGTTGTTGTTGTTGTTGTTGTTGTTGTTATTGTTGTTGTTGTTGTTGTTGCTGTTGTTGTTGTTGTTGTTGTTGTTGGTGGTGGTGGTGGTGGCGGTGGCCACGGCTGTCCCTAGGAAATATCAGGCACTGGCGGCCGTGGCCCAAATCAAATAATCTAGCTTCCACTGTTAGGCATTGTTTTTTCCAATGGCAGCTAGTGGAAGCCACTGTCTGTGATTTTCAACATTGTTGGTTACTGGCGATTAGTGGTGGTTTGAGGCGATAAACTACAGGTACTGGATGATTCTTTAAAAAAACATTTAAGGGAAAAACATTATTACGTACTTATTCGTAATGCCTATGACTTCAAAAAATTACGAAAAATGGTCCAGCTCAAATTAGGGGTAAATAACTGCCTTCTACTGATGGCAGTATTTTTCAAGTTGACCGTCATTTACGTTATCAGTATACTGCATGCATTTTTTTTTCTAAACTTAACTCTAGCACATCTTATAAATAATAAAATACTCGGCAGAAGTAAAA
>NC_136496.1:26375150-26485150 GCF_053919585.1 Euprymna scolopes | reverse complement strand
AAAAAAAAAAAAGGAAAATAAAGTTCCCAATGAAATCAGTTAATATGATATACAGGCGTTTTGATAAACTAGCCTCGAATGCTGACATTGAATTCTAAATAGAAACTCTGGGTATAAACGTTCTTATTACTTGCGGGAATTATGTTTCAGTAATCTATATATATAAAAGCGAAAATGTATGTTCGCTTTTTGTGTATGTCCAAATTGTCTTTTTTCAGAGAAGCGGTCGGTCGCCTAACAACTTTTTAAACTTTTTATATCACATGTAAATTGTAATATCTCAGTTAACAACGGAGCTCGCCTGTCTATTTAATTTGCTCGATTTCGGGAAGATAAATATTCAACAGTTTTCACTCGCCGCATGTAGGTTAGGCCTTTTCCTATAATGTTTTCTCCTACCCCCAACGTCTTGAGGGGGGGAAGCATTCCCGCACTAAATGAAATGCTACCCCGCAGTCAAAAGTTGACCTCATTAAGTCATTAAAACGTGCACCTGCTAATTTAAGTAATTAAATAAATTCAAACGTGTTTCCGTTAGCATCTCGCGGTGGCGCAATGGTCAACGTCGCACGTTTATTTTTTTCACACTTTAATTTTACAACTTTGCCTCAAGGGTTCGGGTTCGATCCTCATACTTACCTACCAAAACATTTTTTTAATTTTAACCCCCCCCCCATCGGAGTTTAAGTTTACCCAAAACCACACACACCTCCAAACACCCGGGCAACGCCGTGTACCCCTTGCTAGTGTAATATATAAATGGCTATATGCCTGTCTCTCCATCAGTATTTTCAAACTTTATCTCCTGCGAAACGATAAGTCGCAGAGTAGCGTTAGGGGCTTCAAATGATTGAATTTTTTACGGGCCGTTCCTTTATGGGTCTTTAGCCGGTTAAAATTGTTTTCAAGGGGTCAAAAAAAGGGTCAAAATTGAAAAAAAAAATCGTTAAACATTTTGTACATTTATCTTACTTTATTTTGAATTTTGAATTGTTTATCGGTATATATGCGAGTCATGTTGGTACAGTCGTAACGTAACCAACTGTTATTGCTAGAGTTTCGGTTTCGATTCTAGCTGATGCACCTAAACAATTTTCTTTACTAAATCTGGAGAAATCAAACTATCGTATTTAAGCGTATTTTACGCCCGGGCAAAGTCGGGCGCCCAACTCCTCACTAATGAAGTAATAAATTAATAAAATGTTTAATAATATGGTAGTTACATATTATTAAATCTTTTATTAATATCTAGATATTGAGACATTTTGTTACTTACTAGCAAAAATACCCCCGTTTTGCGTGGGACTTTGCTGTACGCTCGGGTAACCGCGAAGCGGGTACACTTGCAGTAAGTGGATATTGTAAGAACCGTACCAAATATGACTCTAACCTTTGCTCTTGATCTTGAAAATGGCGTGCACTATCCATAGGTCGGAGACCATCACCATGTCAGGTTTGGTCTTGAGTGGTCCAGTAGTGTGGGCTGTAGGAAAATTGTAAACACACACACACATCAACATACACGGACGCTACTACTTTATATATATAGATGTACGACCAATTTATGCATGCCAAATGTTAGAATATATAACGGCAGTTTCTCTAGGCACGTCGTAAGAGCAGTCTGTTTCGATGGACAAACGCTGATTCTAAATACGTCAAAGGATATTTTGTCAAAAATACATTCCCAATTATTTTCACCCCAGAAAAAAGGAATTGGTAACAATGCTTTTTAAGTCAGATGTATTATCACAATCTTTAACATCTTTGGTTGGTTGCTTGGTTGTGTTTATTTTACGGCATATCAACCTTTTTCAGGTTATTTAATGCCGAATCTAGTTATTTTGAGGAACGATTTTTAATGGAGTATATTTGTTTTTTTAAGTCGGATTCTATTTAACCCATAGTTGGGACCCTTACAGGTACTACCACTCCTGGTCAGAGTGGATCTGGTAGCAATGGCAATTAAAGGGTGGCTCCACACTCCCCAAGGCCCGCAAGGTAAAGCCTCATCATCGGATATAGTTTTAGGTCATATCCAGGACCCTTTAACATCTTTGAAAAAAAATAGACAATTTTTTTCTCAATTTTTTTCAGACTTAAAAATCAAAATACTAAAGGTTTTTTTCACCTGTAAAATAGAATTATGAAAAATATCAACAGTTTATTTTTGTCAAAACTCTAAAAGATATTTGCCAAGAATAAACACTCGATTTTTTTTTAATTCGAAAAAAAATACACCCCCCCAAAAAAAACAAACGGGATCCTTTTTAATTTAAACGAACTGTATCGATCTTGAACCTTTTTGTAAAAATAATTAATAAATTATTTTTATTTTTTTACACTTAAAGGGAAAAGTCTAAAGAGATGTTTCCAGGCGCAAAAAAGAATATTCAAAAACTCCAGAGTTTATTAATAACAAAACTACGAAAATCAGTAAAAAATAAACTCGATGTTTTTTACGTCCGATAAAAAAAAAAGAAAAAAGAATTACGGTGTTCCCTTAATAGATTTACAGACTTTCTTTGTACAGGTATTTAAAATTATGGTAGACTCTTGAAACTTATGAGATGAATGACCAATTTTTATGATTTCAGGTTCAAATAGATAGCTGCAGCAGGAATTCGAATACACCCTGCTAAAACCTGATTGTCACAGCTGATAAATTTAAAAAATGCAGTGTAGATGTGAGAACACTTAGAAAAACAATATGCTATACAATTCTGTTTTAAACTTGGAGAGAATGACAAAGAAACGTATGGAATGCTTCAGACTGCTCTTGGACCATTTTGCATGAATCGAGCATAAGTTTTTGTGTGGCATAAGAGATTCAAGGAAGGTCATAGTTGATTGACTAAATATAGAAATTAATGACTAAAGAACGCTGTGTGCCTATAGAGACACTAAGTGAACAGTTATATGTTAATGCGGGAACTGTGAAAACAATTTCCGAGGAACTTGTGCAACTTTTTCCTGGTACACCTCTACAACTCTTTAACTAGAGCATGCAATCAATTGATTTGATTGAAAAATAGTCGATTTCACCAATTTTGATGCCAAAAAATATACGGGAATGTAAAATATTCGTTGATCATCATTCAGTCCCTGGCAAAGTCGTACTCACTCAATATTGTATTCAAAGTTCAAGTTCGGTTGAGAAGGGCCTTCTTTCTGTAAACAGAGGGAATGTCTCTTAGGATTGAGCGTGCTTAGTCTCTAGGATCTTCGAAAAACATCATAACATTACATTATTTTAATCACTTCCCCCCTTTATCTCCCACACCTAACGAAATGCAAGGTAATTTTATTTGAAATGTACATATTTTCGATTTCCCCTTTATTAAATGCCTCGATATAGCCTCGAGAAAGCGAGGGCGAAACCGGTTTCTTTTCTTTTTCTTTTCTTCGCCACTTGTTCTTTATTTTAAAACGCATTAAACGTTTAGCTAATGATTTACTTTTTCCTTTGACGTTAATGCCTAAGCTATGAAGATATGTTAGCTACAGGCCTAAAAATTAAAACATAACCAAATAGTTATTACGTTACGCATGCATATTCGTAATGCCGTCGTTAGACTTTCACTTGGGAAATTGCACTTTCTAAATTTTCACAATTTTGCATCGATTTCTCCCGGCTTAAATCCAAATATTAAGTTTTGCATGGGTTCGAATATTCTATATGTTAAGTTTCATGTCTGTACACTAAAAACTGACAAAGGCTGTTCGTAGAAAAAATGCTTTTAAGCAAATATATATGGGCATACGTAAATATATATAGAAGGAGGTTTGTGCCTACTATATACTTTTTACGCAAATGTGACGCAAGTATAAATCATGTAGAATATTTGCATGAATAAAATTACACGTAATAGTTTACTGAAGGTGATCATCCTATAAGAAAACCGAAAAAAAAAACTCAAACTGATATGGAATTAATTAAAATGAATATTGAAAAGAATAGTCATATGAGATTAATGTTTTGCAGATGAATGCAATTCCAGGGTCAATATATAATAAAGTTGTATTTTCATTTAAAGTGAATAGAGAAAAGTGTTTTAATATGAATATCAATACTAAAAGAACAAAAACAAATTTATAGGAGTACACACACACACACACACACACACACACACACACACACACACACACACATATATATATATATATATATATAGATATATATATATAGAATAGCAAAAGTATCCGTCGTTTAATGGGTTCAAAAACAGCCTACAGAAAATGGACTCTGATTTATGAAAGTATGATAGGTTATGAAAAGGAAGGGTTGTAAAGAGATAGCTTCGAATTTGGGGGTATCAAAACCAAAGCAAAATATGATGAAAGTAAAAATAAAATAGATAAACCCCATAATTTATTTTACCATACCTGTTCACACTGAAACACTTATCACAATATTCTTGTGATCTATATAAAAAAACTTGTTAAATTTTGTGACATATTTTCATTCTATGGAGATCAGGTGCGAACGAACACCCCATAATTTTATTATATCATATTTCTTCAAACTGAAACATAATTATCAAAGTATACTTACGCAGATAGATATGAAAAGCCTTTATTAAAGGTTGTGCCTATTTCTATTCTATGGAGGCCAGGCGCGAACGCAGACCCCAACATTTTTATTTTACCGTCCCTATTTAAGTTAAAACATACTTATAAAAGTATTATTATGTACATCTATATCAAAAACACTTGTAAACGTTTTTTTTTTGTAAACGTTTTTTTTACGCAGACCCCACAATTTTAATGAATCATCATTATGCCAGATAAAACATACCCATTCCTGTGTCTCGATACATCTTCTATCATTATATGTGATCAGTTTTCTATAAGAGTCAACCATATAGGAAACTATTCGTGACCAGACACACACACAGACGTTCAGCTTTATATTATATATATATATATATATATATATATATATATATATATATATATTGGAAGGTTTTTCAACCTCTAAAACTATATAAAAACAACTATTTAATTCTTATTTTTTGTTATAATTCGTTGGAAAACTATTTAGTGAGTAAGCAATTTAATCACCTGCAACCGCTACATCAACTTGGTCTCTCAAATTCCCATTACTCCTAATGTTAATTTAAGGGATTATCAGTTGTTTACCATGAAACACTGTTTCGGTGATTTAAAGACAAAACAGTATATTAAATCATGGCTCCCCAGAAGTGTTAGTCAAACACCATCTCCCTTAATCAAAAGAACCAAAATGTTCCAGATATTGGATCTAGTTACGAATATATATATATATATATATATATATATATATATATATAGTGTTATAATGGAATAATTCCAGAGGAAATCCGGGTATGAGAGCTCAATGTGGTAAACAGAGCAATAACATAAAAATATAACACGGAAAATACATAATTGTCGATGCAATAATTTATTTCAACCTTATGGCATTTTCAAGCATCTAAACTAGACAATTACATTTTTGATACTCAAAAATGTAATTTTCTAGTTTAGATGCTTGAAAATACCATAAGGTTGAAATAAATTATTGCATCGACAATTATGTAATTTCCGTGTTATATTTTTATATTATATATATATATATATATATATATATATATATATATATGTATAAATATATATATATATGAAAATTAAGCTACACAGAATTGTTCATGTTTCATCATTGTTAGAACTCTTCAACTTATACTGAAAATTCTGCTTAGTTTATTGCCTTATATTTATATATAACTTATTATCTAGCTTGACTAAGTTATTGAGCACAGTTCATGGAAATACTGACAGTACATAAATAAAATAAACTATCTGCGTATAGAATTTTATGTTAATGCATGGTAATACACACTCACACACACATATATTTCAAATTTCAGTAATTCAATAAATTAAAAAAAATTATGACGTGATATGGTTAAATTTCAAATCAAAAGATTTTTATTATTCTATGTAAGACAAAGACTACATTTGAAATCTTATAACTTCTTATCCTAAAGGATTTCGATGTCGATCATCTCCTCAGAGGTGAACATATTAGCAAATAATTATATTGGTTTACACCTTATTTGCTAAAACAAATAAGACATGGAAAATCACAAAGGTTTTTAAGCATTTAAATATCATAGAGTGAGGGAAGTTAATGAAAAGGGTATTGAATCTCAGATTCTAATATAATAAGATATAATACTTTCTCCTATAAAGACATAATAGACGTCGAAATCCTATAGGATAAGGAAATATAATATTTCAAATGTATTCTTTGTCTTACATATAATAATAATATTTTTGGACTTGAAATATAACCATTTCACGTCATAAATTTTAAAGAAACTGCTTACCTTTTAGGCTTGTATATATTGATGTTTATCAGCTGTTTTCATTCCGATTCCGATTACTCGTCCAAACATTAATCTGTATGTATAACTCGGAAATCATTACAGAATTTTTAATTAAAACTTTTATTTAATTAACAGGGTTACTTTCTCTCGTTTCCATCGAGTCCGAAGCTATTTTTAACTATGCAGGGTAGCGAAGAACTCAATGGCAAATCAATGGCGGATAAAAATTACTACCAGAAGAGGAGCAGAAACTCGCCATGAAGCAAGCGATCAACAGAAGATGTTGTGTTTTGAAAGAAACAGCTTACCTTATAGGCTTCTATATAGTGATGTTTATCAGCTGTTTTCACTTGTGACGTAATCTATTTCTGATAAAGTTAATATCGGTTGTCAGGAGAGAAAACGCGCATTTCTAGAGCCTTCCTAATTCCAGTTTGTTTTTTACTTGTATACAATGGTTTTTATCGTTGTTTTCTTGGTATTTCATTCCATTTCTTAATTAATTCACTCGGAAACTTTTATGTTATGTTTTTATTACCTCGGAAACTGCTATGTCATGTTTTCGGGGGTGTATTCCTCTTACAGACAATATCGGGTCACCAGGAGAGAATACGCACCGTTTCGAGGCCTTCCTCGCTACGGCTTGTTTTCGTATCGCCCCCCCCCCCTCACTGATGTGAGACCCACTTATCTGATTTGCATTCAAATAAATTGTTAATACAACAATAAAAAATACGTTTGGTAGTTAAGCGGTTACTGTTACGAGCAACAGCTTTGCGCATGTCGTTCAATGTTCAAATACTACGTCTGACATATTCGTTAAGACACGCTGATATCGAAGTAAATAATAATAATTATAATAATAATAACATTAATAATAATAATAATAATAATAATAATAATAATAATAATAATAATAATAATAATGATAAAAACAATAATAATTGTTGTGGTGGCACCCACTCATTTACAT
The DNA here is from genome assembly GCF_053919585.1 of Euprymna scolopes. Lineage (NCBI taxonomy): Eukaryota > Metazoa > Mollusca > Cephalopoda > Sepiida > Sepiolidae > Euprymna > Euprymna scolopes. The sequence continues at coordinate 26,477,827 of NC_136496.1, read as the reverse complement.
ATGTGAATAATATTACACATAAATAACAAGACTCGGTTAGTCTGAGTTTGTGTTAACCAGAAGCCACCGAAGGCCGAGCCGAGAGCAGATATGTTCTCCAGCCAAGACTCTCTTACCTGACAACCATTATGTAAATATACTGTAAATATACTTTTCCTAATACACTTCTTATTGATCTTCATTTGTAATGCTTTATAAGTTATTTGGTTCAACCTGCAAACATAACAATTACTAAAATTTGGTTTATTTGCATCTTGTATATCGAGCAATTTTTATTTAGATGGGATAGAACTTATAGAATATTACTGCCAATGATATTTTGTAAAACTCATAATCGCAGGTTTCAATACCAGTTGATTGTTAGATAATTTTATTCTAAAGTATATATATATATATATATATATATATATATATATATATATATATATATATATATATATATATATATATATCAATTCATAATTCGGATCACGAAAAGTCACATTTCTCCTTAAATCTAAGCTTTTCAATGAGAATTCATTTCTCATTTTACTACGAATTGAAAAAAAAATAGATATTTTATTTTTACGTGTGTGACATGCCTTATTTTTTATTCAAACCTTGCGAGAGCCACAGACACATGGCAGAAGGGAAACGCCATTTATTACCTCATATTAACAAAAGATGAATCTCGCCCTGTGGGTGGTAACGTTTCTGCTAGTATACGTATTATATATCTAAACTGATATCAATAAATACATCAAGCAAGCTTGTCGTGACGTCATTGCCTCTCGAGAATCGGATTAGGCCGTAGCGTGTGCGGAGATCGTCATCAGGAGATTGTGAGTTAAGTAACTTATCAATTGTTGTATCAGCAAAGAAGTCGAAGTGGTGATAAGAAGTCTATGGGGTTGTCAGGGGCAGATAATCCGCCTAATTGCTCCCGGAGCGCCCGGCGATGACTTGAGATGCCAAGTAAGCAGTAGCGAAAAGAAGAGAGAAGAAAAGTATAACAGGTATATATATTTCAGTTATTCTTCATATATATATATATATATATATATATATATATATGTATTAATGTATGTGTGTATGTATATATATATATATATATATTTCAGTTATTCTTCATATATATATATGTATTAATGTATGTGTGTATGTATATATATATATATATATATATATATATATATATAGTTTGGTTCCGTGTGTGTATCTCTGTGTATATCTGTGTGTGTGAGAGTTCGTTCGTTTCCTATAGACTCCAAAATAGTTAGGCACATTTCTTTAAATTTCACACAAAATGTAACTCATTTGTCTGGGAGTGTTCTTGGATAGGTATTTGCATCGAAACAACCTCAGTAAGTATCGAACATCGAAAATTGAAAATAAAGCATAAAAAAGTAACAGTCCGACTATTTTTTACCAAAGTTAACACCTTCATACAGTCTGACATCACAATTTTATTGGAGAAGTTTTACCATCACAAACGAGGAACAGTCTAGTGTGACCTATTAAATCAACAGTAGGCCATTTGGTAAGGTAGTGGCGCGTTCGAAACGAATGTTTCTGTTTAAAGCGCAATTAGTCTATAATACTTGACTTCTGCATTTTAAGCTTTAATTCTCTCTTATTCTTAAGTCAAGGATTAAATTTAAATTCCGTAAATAAGAATATGCATAAAAGATAAATTCAAGTTAAGAATTTATTGTTTGTAGCAAGGAATATATAGAAAAAATTTATGTTTATTTCCTTTATACATGAATTTTCAATAATGATACTTATCATCAGAGGAAATGAAAGCAGTCTACATTATATATATATATATATATATATATATATATATATATATATATATATATATATATATATATATATACTAGCATGGGTGCCCGGCGTTGCCAGGGTGTTTTTGTTCAGCTAAAAAAAAGTCGTGGTAGGAAGGCAGGCTCGAACCCGTACCGTTAAAGGGGAAAAGAAAGGGGAAAACATGACGTCTTTGCTGTTACGATCACAGCCAAACTGGAAGTGATGTTGGTTAAAATTAAGGCTAGACAATCGAAAAAAAAAAGGGATGACTTTTGAAAATATCAGTGAAAAAAGCGACCTCTCCCTGCAGAAAAGTGCCTAGTTTAGGGTGAAGATATTAATATTTTTAGCCAATTTTTCGATATTTGTCGTATGAAAGGTCGAAATTTAAAACGATACTGATCTTGTGACAATCCGTCGCCTCCGTCGAAAGTTTTAGGCAGACATGCAAACATACATACATACATACATACATACATTTATATATTGGTAGATCAAATTTTCGACCCAAACCGATTAAAATGCTTGCCCTATCTCTAAATACCCTTTATGTAACATTTCAAATGTTTAGACCTGGAATTGTCTGAGTAATTTGGTAGAGACCGCAGAGGTCATTTTTTTTTTAATTTTGACCCCTATTATGAACCCTTAAGATTTATTGTATTGGGCTCAAATCAAGTTATTACGTTAGATCCATGTCCAAGGAACCTATATCTAAAATTTCAATTGTTTATACCAAAAATTGTCGGAGGAGTGTGGTAGAGTTCTCAAAGGTAAAATCGTTGAAAACAGCAATTTCCTGTCCGAAAACGGATTACAAAGATTTTCCCAAATCTCCATACCCTGTATATCAAATTTCGAGTCTGTAGACTGAAAATTGACAGAGTTATTGCGTACACAGACAGACACAAAGACACACAGACACACAGACAGACACTTTCACTTTTATAGATATATAGATATATATATTTTAAAAGCCAAGTGTGGCTTTTGTTTTTAAACCTTATAAAAAAAAGAAACAGGATCGACTAAAAGTAAGAAAAATAAATTTAAAAGGAAGAAGATCGACTAACAGGGGGAGAAAGAGAAAAGAAAGCTTTTTCTTTTTACGATCTTTTTTTATAAGGTTAAAAAAAAAATGCCCCACTTCGCCTTTAAACTATTTACAATTCTGTTGTACTTCGAAGATATATATATATATATATATATATATATATATATATATATATATATATATATATATATATATCGATAATATTTTAAACTAAATAGTAGTGCCCAATTAATTTTTTTTTACTTACAAACATACATGTTTCGAACTTTAATTCTTTTCAACCAATAATTACGGCCAGTCTGAACATTTTGATCCTTTCATAAAGTCACTTGTGATTGCAGTAAGCTGGTGTATTACTTTAGGCTATCAGAAATTAACACAGGGATTGAGAGAAATTACGTTCATATGAATGTCAAATTTTCACGCACAAACAGTAAAGAAAGAAAGTCGTAATATTTCAGCTAATTCTCAATTTCGTAAATATTCTCTTAGAACTTCTAACGATGATATTCTTAAAAGTAAATATCAACAATTATTTGTACATTTACAGTGCAAAGCCTGATAATGACTATTAGGTACCAATGACATATCTCATCTAAAATTATCAAAAATAATAGATATATTTTATTTGTTTTTACATAAGCAGTAATATGTTGCTACGCAGTTATTTGCATGTTTCGGTCAACTAGATATTTGTAACTAGAGACCTCTTCATACAGCTTATACTAAAGCAAGGTGTGCAAACTTCGTATAAACTGTATCGCCTGAAGAGATCCCTATTTATTAGTAACTGGCTGACCGAAACATGCCTATGGCTGTGTAGCAACATATTACTGCTTCTATAAAAACAAATAAAAAAGTAAACTTTGCCCTACTCCGGTATTGAGTACTCTTGTATTAACTTCCTTAAACTTCATTGGTTACTTAACCCGTGGAAAATAATAAACTCGGATTATGCGTACGCACACACACACACACACACACACACACACACACACACACACATACATATATATATATATATAAGTATTTTTATATTTTTTAAATCATTATATCTTTTATTATAAATATATCTTGCTCTTCATTTATTGAGCACTCTTAATAATCGTGGAATTCATTACTTATCACTCTTGAATACCTCTAACCAGGTATATATATATATATATATATATATATATATATATATATATATATATATATATATATATATATATATATATATATCATTTCTTGTAAAAATCTAATGGATAAAAATCTGAAAAAAGATATTTTTATGGAAACATAAATCGTAAAATTGCCACTCATCAATGAAACAGCTGTAATGGAAAAATCCAGGAAATAAACGAAGGTTATAAAAAAAACGTGAGTCTTTAAATTTTCAACAAAATTTTGCACTATATATATATATATATATATATATATATATCATACTTTCTCGTATATATATATATATATATATATATATATATATATATATATATATATATATATATATATATATATATATATATATATACGAGCAACCAGTTAATAAAACATGTTAAAAACACTTTGAAATGAGGTAAAACATATTTAATGTGAAAAGGAAACACTAGATAAGTGGATAGTCCTTAATCCATGGAGTTTCGAAGAAATACATTCCTTCTCATCAGAGGGTAGGAATTAGCAAAATGCGGGATCGGATTTTGCATGCAAAAGTCTTTGATGAAACAAGTGGGTAAAAGATCTTACTTGAAAAAAAAGTGAAGCAGAGTGTATATGGTGAAGAAAAAGGGGATTACACATGAATGGATAGTCTGGTGGAAGATAAATAATCAAGTGACGGTAAAATCCAAATATATAACTTCAAGAAAGATAATTGAATTTCCATTTGCACAAGTAAAACCCAAAAATCCCGTAATTGGAAGAAGATGGTCCATAATAATACAAAGGCAGAAATCCATGGAAAAATTCACCAAAATGTGTACAAGGAAAAAAGGAAAAAATTCCAATAATATTAATAAAAGAAAAATAAGATATGCTTTTCATTCTACTGCCGAGATATAAATATAAATAAGAAAGATCAAGGAAGAAAAAGAGGAGAAAAAAATGGTGATAGAATTAAATATAAATAGAGAAACAAATGTCAAAATGACCCAGAGGATATGTTAAAGGCGCGAAAAAATATATAGGGCAAAATAATATAGGTAACTGAAATGTACAGGTCATCACTTAAAAAAAGGTCAGCAAGAGTTGTTAGAAATGGAAAATAAATAAATAAATCAATAAATAAATAAATAAATAGAAAATAAATAATAAATAAACAATAAATAAACAAATTAAAAAATAAAAAAACAAAATATAACATAAAAAATAAAAATTATTTAAGGGGAGAGATACATGCAAATTCAGGAAAAAGCAAGAAAAAAAAGTAAGTAAATCATATAGTAAAATATAAGTAAATATACATACAAGATATAAAAGTGTGGGTAGATCGATATATTAGATAGATGGGAAAGTTTAAAGAATAAAGCAGAAAATGCAGATAAAAAATATTATATATACTATAAGCTCTATCTCCTATTTGGTTTTATCGAGCTTTTACATCTGGCTGAGATAACTTTATAAATATTAATCCTGTAATATTTATAATATACTTTAATTTTACCATCTTGGACCATTTTAGTAAATTTAATTGTAATTTATATATATATATATATATATATATATATATATATATATATATATATATATATTAAGTTATGTGATTTATTAGCTCTAGGACATTTAACTATCGAGCTTATTATATATCTAAATTACAACGAGCACTTTCTATTTCCTGTATTTTAATTAAACTAGTAATTTCACTGTTACATTAAAATACACTCAGCTCTTTAGACTATTGTTCTAATCTCCTTTAAATTATATATATATATATATATATATATATATATATATATATATATATATATATATATATGCGTGCGTATGATATAGAGGTTACTGCTAAAGTATTATTATCTGAAAAACAGTTTATTCCATGACATTGTGGTACACTTGTTTTGTTGTCTATCAGAAATCAATTTTCCCCGCAAAATTTCCCATTTCATTATACATCTCATATCTCTTTTTTTCTTTTTTAATATCGGTTATAGTTGTTTATTCGTTTAATGGTACTTTTATAGCGTATTTCGTTTTTTCGTATATGAGTAAGTTGCTAGAATCTTTGATAAATATAAAAAGTAGTAAACCACCTCAGAAAAAAACAACCTACTCTGTGACATGTGATATGGTTTCCGTTCGTCTTGATCTATAGCGGATGCGCTAGCTGTAATATCACAACTCTAAAAACGAGGCCATGGCGATTGCTTTTGAAATATCAAAGCCTTTTGATAGGGCCTTGCATAAATGCTTACATCACAATATCTTTAGCTACGGAATAGCTGGAAATGTCTTCTCAGGTATTAAATCCTTTCTCTCTGATAGGTTTATAAGAGTAGTCGTCGATGGATATGAATCAGAAGCTTATAGTATCAACGCTTGCGTCCCTGGGGCTTCCATCCTGGTCCCAATTTACTTCTTGATCTTCATCAATGACCTTCTAAAATCAGATTCTTTGATTATTCGTAGACATCTATGCAGACGATACTACCATCTATATTGACTTCAAAGGCCAGTAATGACCTTGTTCTTTCTTACTATCTTTCTCCATACTGACCCTGAGCACGTGAGGCCATACGGTAAAAAGGTGGCTAGTTAATATTAATGCATCGATAACCTAGCTTCTGTCTTTTCATCACCAATGCTCTGATCCCCAACTGGTCCCGATTGAAATGAATGGCTCGCGTATTGGGGAAGCACGATGTTTTGATAAGCTTCTAAGACTGACCCACACTCTCGATGTGAAATAGAACACTTACATCAACTCCCTTGCCAAGATCGTTGTAAAAATGGTTGTGTCATTGTATTGTTACTCCCGATGCCATGCTGTACATGAGCCAAATACGACCAATTAGCGAATACTCTTGTCACATCTAGGAAGGAACTGCTCCGGGCATCCTTTACTGCCTCGACAGGATACAAAACCGACTTAGAAATCAGGTGGGCGATGTCTTATTCTTCTCTCTGCTGTCTTTTTCTAATAAAAGAGACGTTGCCAGCCTCTCCATGTTTTATCGTTATTCTCATAGCAGGTGTTCGACTGAGCTCCAAGCTAGGGTTATTTTCTATAAATCGATCGTAACAAACACCGAACTAAACGAATATACCATGAGCAGAGATTTTTCTAATAGAATTGCTCGTCTGTGAAATACAATTTCACGAAGCTGCGTCTAGCATGCTCTTTTTTTTCAAGTCCAGCGCGAATAGGTTCTTGAAGAGCCCTCCTCTAAACTAAATTAACATAAATTTCCATTAAGATACAACTTAGCTCTTATTCTTGAGTGGCTACTGGGCCTTAATAAGCGGTGATATGATCTAAAATAAAATCTACAAACGGTATGTAATATGCCGAAATGTTATAAAAATTGAAGTAAAGTGTTTTTTTTTTATACCACAAACATTTTAATAGTCATCTTATAGATAATCCAAGAGATGTAATATTTTGACTCCGAAATCATACGATATAATAGTATCCAACGATAACTTAATAAACAAAATCAGGAAGTAGTCTCAAATTGTTTGCACAGATCAAAGTATGCAATCTCTCGTCTAATGGCATGCATACTATGATGGAAAAGGTAGAAAATAAAAAATGACATCTATGAGAAGACTATAGATACGATTTAAAAGGTGAAATAGTTGGAGGGAGATATATTGAATTGAACGAGCGTGTGAAATAACGTACATAGAAGGAAAGAATCGTTGATAACATACTTCAAAGCAAATATTATTTGAACATGTCTTTGAGCATGAATTATTCCAGTTGGTTGAAGATACCAATTTTAGAAAGAATAAATAAAAATAAAGGAATAATAAAAATGATTAAATTGAACAAATAGATAAACCGGTTATTTTCAACATAACCGAATTTCAGAAAGGGAGTATACGCGAAAGGTGATTTATAATTATAGATTGAACTCGGCCATAATGACTAAATTAAAATAAAAGTCAAGTATTATATAAGAACTTCTCTGGAATCTAATTGAGAACACCACGAAACTTAGTAATTGTCTGTATTTTTGAGATGAGGTGCTTTCATTGATTGAGATTGTTGGACTGACTTCCTCATCTTGATTGCAATTATCACAACGTCTCGGCCGTTTTGCCCTCCGACCTCCATCAGGTGTTTTTATATCGAACTGGGGAACCGTTTCTTAGGAGTCTCAGGTTGGGTTCGAGACTCCTAACAAACGGTTCCCCAGTTCGATATAAAAACACCTGATGAAGGCTGGAGGGCAAAACGGCCGAAACGTTGTGACAATTAGGAAGTCAGACCGACAATCTCAACCATGAAACTTAGAAAGAAAATGTGAATCAGAATACTGAAACATGAAGGAAAACGAGAACGGCAAGAAATGAAGGAGTGAATGAGAGACACGGTAGATGGAGAGCCAATGGTATCTCCAAGCCAATGGACATAATTACTGACCCTCTCGTAACTTTAACTTGATTCCTTTGTTTTTGTTTTACGGCATATCAACCATTTTCAGGTGATTTAATGCCGAATTCAGTGATTTTGAAGAACAATTTTTTAATAGAATACATATATTTTTTTCGCAAGTCAGTTTCTATTTAACCCGTACTTGAGACCATAACAGGTACTACCACTTCAGGTCAGAGCGGACCTGGGAGCAATGGCAATTAAAAGGTTGCTGCACACACCCCAAAGCCCTCAAGTTGGGGCCTCACCATCGGATATAGCTTAAGGTTGTATACAGGACCTTTGATTAAAGGAGATACTAACGTGGAATTTAAGCAGGGTTATCGCCTGAAGCAGGTTGACGTCTTTGATGAAAGGAGATACTAACGTGGAATTTAAGCGGGGTTATCGCCTGAAGCAGGTGGACATCTACCCTTGATAGATCTATCTATCTATCTATCTATCTATCTATCTATCTATCTAAACAGATATAGTAATTTACAATATTACGATTAGTTTCCTACTTACATATATAGCTTGAAAATGTCCGTCTCCATTTGAACACTAGTTTACGTACATTATTTAATAATTACTAGATAAAAACAAACTGAAGCATTAAAAAATATATATTGTAATCTTTATCATAAAATGAATCTGATAGAATTTAATTCGCTTGAGTAGTAGTAGTAATTGTGATTCTGGAAAAGGTCTGACCTGTGTTTGTTTGTTTTTTTTTTTGAAATTTTCTGTTTCATCGTTATGCATTTTTCTATTTAAGAACTTTCTGGTTTTCTGATAAGTCCACGGAAGAAATACTGAATATTGACATAAAAATATCGGTTGTTACTATTAAACGAAATAACTGTTAAATATAGCGATGTTTTTTGCTGGGAAAATGGTTAGTAAGATTAATATAATCTTGGACTTTGAAATACAGAAAAACGAGATTTGTTATTATTATATACTCTGTTCGTCAATGAAATACCGATTCTGATGTGAAATTATATAAACTGTGTCAATCGCTTTATTGCAAATTAGTAAAATATCAGTATTTCACTTAATATACGTCACAAAAAAATGAAAATTGTACCATCAAATGGCTGCGTTAAGGTTAGTTATATCCCAAAATTTCATTCAAATTCATGTTGTATTCACGATGTTATGACATGTTATTTATTTTCAAGGAAATTATATTGTCCATCGCTTTATTGCAGATCTCTTAAAATGCCAAAAATAAGGCGATTAAAGGTTAACGAAAAGCAAAGGATAGTTGCTTAATTCGTAGAAGGATTGTCCACCAAAGATTTAGCCACATAGCTGGAAAGCGATCCAAGAACCTTGCCCTCATTCTTGAACAACCCGAACACCAAATCCAGAAATATAAGGGCACCAGGAAGAGCCTTTCAGATCCTGATATTCGGAAAATTGGTAGGAAAGTCAACCGAAACACGAACAGCACCGGTTCTTCCGTTTTTGAAAAAGCTGGAATCACACTAAGATCCAAGCAGGCCGGATACAATGAGTTGAATGAGAATGCAAGGAACATCAAATCTCTTCCAATACCTCCATTGAGCAAACGACATAGGAAGAAACGAATGGCTTGGACACAGAATTACATGAAAATGGATTTCGAACAGGTCCTATTCAGGGATGAGGCCAATGCTACTCTTGACGGTCCGGATAGATGAACCAAAGTTTGAAACCCGATCGGAACTTCGACCCATTACAGAGTTCATCGCCAACAAGGAATTGAAGGCATAATGTTTTGGGCGGGAATCAATGGGGATAAGTTGGTTGGACCATGTCAAGTGTCAGAGGGTGAACTGCATACAAAGCCTTTTTGAATAATCATTTGTCGACATGACTAGATGACCTACCATTGGCACGTCGCTTTCAGATGATTTTTATACATGACAATGCACCATCCCATTCTGCTTGGGGCGCTTACAGCCTTCCATGAATCTATGGGATTCGTCGGGGGAAACTCTCATGGCCTGACCACCGTGTTTTCCAGACCTTAACCCCATTGAATATATCTAGTCAATATTAAAAAGAGGATTTTATGAGGGAGGAGAGCAATTTACTTCAAAGGATGCCTTGTGGAAGAACATTGCTAGAGCCATAACTCCTTTTAATATCAAACAATTAACTTCCTCATGGGACAAAGGGTTGTTTTAAGTTATTTAAACAAATGGTGGATATGTCGATAAATAAATGATTTATATGACGCTTATACCTAGAATAGGATTTTCTTTATTATTCTTTGACAGAAAAATATAATAAAAATAAAAAATAAAGTTTGTAAGATAAGAATCGTATTTTTGCCCTAATACAACATTTTAAGAGACCGGCAATAAAACGATAGACAGTGGAAAGTCATCAATAAAAGATAAAATGTAATAACTTCGTGAATATCGCATGTATTGGAATAAATTTCTGTAAATAACTAACCTTAAAGCAGTCGTTTGATGATATAATTTTCATTTTGTTGTGACGTATATTTAGTAAAATATTGATATTTTACTAATCTGCAATAAAGGAATTGATGCGGTATATATATATATATATATATATATATATATATATATATATATATATATATATAGCTTTAAGTAAAAGGAAAAGAGAAAGATCAATTCCACAATATATATATATATATATATATATATATATATATATATATATATATAAGCAAACAGTTAATAAAATATGTTAAAAAACACTTTGAAATGAGTTAAAACATATTTAATCCATTTATCCATTTATCTAGTGTTTCCTTTTCAGATTACATATGTTTTTAACTCATTTCAAAGTGTTTTTAACACATTTTATTAACTGTTTGCTCATATTAAAAGCTCTATTTCCTATTTGGTTTTATCGAGCTTTTTTATCTGGCTGAGATAATTTTATAAATATTAATTCTTTAATATTTATAATTTACTTTAATTTTACCATCTTGGATCAATTTGGTAAATTCAATTGTAATTTTCATTTTATATATATGTATAATATATATGTATATATATATGTATAATATATATGTATATATATATATATATATATATATATATATATATATATATATATATATATATATATATAAAAGGATTAAAATGCAATGTACGGAAGTTTCTCGAAAGCTCTTTCGGCTACCATTTCGTCAGGAGAAATCGATAGCATACAAAAACAATATTACTGGTGAAATTAAAGAGCACTACGGGGAAATTTGAATGAGCCAGAAATAAGAAAAAAAACGATTAAAAGAAAATTTAATCTGGAATTGCGTTTAAAAGCGACTAGAACTAAACCTTGGCGCGTTTTTTTTTCTTATTTCTGGCATATTCAAATTCCCCCGCATTCTCTTTAATTTCGCAAGTAATATTGTTTTTGTATGCTATCGATTTCTCCTGACGAGCTCTCGAGAAATTTCCGTATATTTTATTCAAATCCTTATAAAAATTTTGTACCTCTTAACATTTATGCATAACAAAAGTACCCGTCGTTGAATGGGTTCAAAAACAGCCTACAGAAAATGGACTCTGATTTATGAAAGTATGATAGGTTATGAAAAGGAAGGGTTGTAAAGAGATAGCTTCGAATTTGGGCGTATCAAAACCAAAGCAAAATATGATGAAAGTAAAAATAAAATAGATAAACCCCATAATTTATTATACCATACCTGTTCACACTGAAACATCACAGTATTCTGGTGATCTATATTAAAAAATCTTGTTAAACTTTGTGACATATTTCCATTCTATGGAGGTCAGGCGCGAACAAACACCCCATAATTTTATTATACCATATTTCTTCAAACTGAAAGATAATTATCAAACTATACTTATGCAGATAGATATGAAAAGTCTTTATTAAAGTTTGTGCCTATTTTCATTCTATGGAGATCAGGCGCGAACGCAGATTATCTTGTTCCCGATATTTTTTGACATAATTCAAACGTGATCTGATATGTTTAAGCCTCAACAATGGAAATTTTCTTTGGGACCTTGATACAAAAACTGCACGATTAAGAACTCTACTGATTATATCCTTGCTCATATTAATCCCAGCTTCTCTGAGGTCGGTTTGAATTTCATCACGAGTTAGAAAAGTCTTTTTTTTATACCTTTCTGCTTACCCACCTTGATTATTTTTTCGCATAATTTCCTTAGCCGGCCACATCTTGGAAGATTTGCAACAGCTTCACCAGGGTTTTTTTAAAACTTTCTAATAGCGTTTCCAACTGAACTAAGTGGTAGATTAAGTTCCCTTGATATTATTCGATACCCTTTTCCGTCTTTGTGATATCAATGATTTTTTGACGAATGTTTATTGACTACTCTTTAGTTTAGGCATTTTTATAAATGAACTGGTTGGCTTTGAAGGAATGAGCCCAAACTGGAAGAATTTTATAACATTATTTTAATATAAAGCTCTCTGATTGGTCAGTGATAACTCGTTTGCATTATTGCAACACGCGAAGCAAAAGTCATTTAAATTTATTTCAGAAAAAGAAATTTTTAAAATGTATCCAATACTTTTGCGTTAGTTAATTCATATTTTTCTTTAAATATAAACTTTTTAAACTTTGATTTTGTAATTACTACTCCAAATATTAGTTAGAATAGTAATAGGAATATACTGACAAAATTTCAGGTAAAATCTTGAACCCTAATTAAAGTTATGAAGAAAAATGTAATGTATCCAATACTTTTGCGTGACACTGTGTGTGTGTGTATATATATATATATATATATATATATATATATATATATATATATATATATATGTATATATATATATATATTTGTAGTCATCGACATACAGTCCTGTTTCGTTGTATCACAACTCATCAGTGCCGCTAGACTAGCATCTCTCCCAAGCCAAGGATTGAACCTAGAACCGTCGTGTTGACCGTCGACATTTCTCCCACTCGACCACAGAAGGGACGCCCTCAAATAACTCCTCGGAATGTCTATTTAAATAGACATCCGCCACTACTCTTACAGTGCTCAAACCGCCTATTATATTATATTATATTATTAGTAGTATTGTTTAGTTATCTAAACAAACAAAAAAACACAATGTGTCTACCAAAGAGTGCTCAATTTTTAGACAGAGCAATATGATATGAGATATTCTTGGCCTGATGATGTGATTTTCCCTAGCAGGGTGGTCACTGAAACATATTTGCATATGTGTAGCCACTTGTTTTCATATTCAACACACACACACACACACATATATATATATATATATATGTGTGTGTGTGTGTGTGTGTGTGTGTGTGTGTGTGTGTGTGCTTAGGATATTGAATTACGTGTAACCCAAACATGTATGTACATATATAAGCAACCACGTTTTAAAAATGTATATTGAAAAGTGTATTGTAATTATTTTTCTTAGTTTGCCCCATCGCCACATCATACACACTCTGTCTGCCATGCATCCTTGAACTTAAATAACCACACGACCCCTATATATAAATTTGATTTAACTTTTTTTTTTTTTTGGTTTCAGACTAAAATGGCTGTCTATCTTTCTCTCACTCTACCCCAGATCTGCACTCTTTATCTTTCTGCGTGTCAGCCGAGAGTAACACCGCAGCTTATGGTTACTACCGGGATTTGTTCTCGAAGTTTTCACTGATCTAGAGATTGACTACAACATGACTCGACACAGGAATGTACCCCATGCTTTTTCAACAATCTGTCGCTGTCTGTAACCCCCCCCCAAAAAAAAACCTGTCTTCTGCGTAGACGCTGACAGGCACTGGCTATATTACCGACAACACAGGACCTAACACATGCACATAGAAGAATGGCCCACTTAAAGTAGCTAAGAAAATATTATAAAATTATTGTTAAATTACCTGTAGTGTTTTAAAGATGCTAGAAGTGCTTCCCGTTGACATTTTTTTACAAGGAAATCACCACTTATCAAGGCCCAGATACATTAATAATAATAATAATAATAATAATAATAATAATAATATATATATATATTATGTGTGTGTGCGCGCGTTTGTGTGCGTGTGTGCGTTTGCTTTTATTGGTTTGGGAATGTGTATATTGTTTTATAGTGTTATGAGGTTATTTGCTTCCTTAGGAAGGCGACTGTGATCCGAGGTCGTTACTAATGTATATGTGTGAGGAGGGGGGGACCGGCTCTTCTGAAATAAGGGTAGGGGTGCTTTCATTCTATTTTGATATTTATTAACACACACACACACACAGACACACACACCCTACCTCACCCTAAAGGAAAACGTCCACACACGGGTTCTCGTTAGATTATCCAAATCAAGCGAAGATGAGTCTGGCCAGTACCAGATGGGCAACTGTTTGAGATTACTAGACTGTGTGAATTTAGGTAAGCGGGTATGTATAATACCCTAGGGAGATGAACACCACTGCCTTGCACAGTTCCAGGTCACACTTGGACAAGGTGGAACACATGTTAGCCTCAATCTGATATTCGGGGGGGGGAGTTACAAAAACGGAAGTGAACTTTGTGAATGCCATATACCCAGAAAGTAGTAGTAGCAGTAGCAGCAGCGGTAGTAGTAGTAGTAGTAATAGTAGTGCTAGTAGTGGTAATAGCATACAAATTATTCAAACCTCTATCAATTCTTCAGGAAGACGAATACTCCTTGATCCTCGTATAGAGATATGAGACATAATCACGTTGGCACACCGGTTATCGTTAGATCACAGAAGTTAAGCAACATTAAGGCCACCCAATATCAGATGAGTAACTATCTACAAATACTAAGCGATGTACACATGTATTAAGCGGGTAGGTATAGTACGTCAAAGAGATGAAACCCCTTCCAAATCACTTTGGTCAAGGTGTAGCACCTGTTAGCCTTTCTCTGCTATTCTGAAAGGTCACCATACAGAGTTAGATAGAGTTGCGCTGGAGGTAATATATCTGAAAACAGTAGTCATACTACTAGTAGTAGTATTTAATTTTTAACCTCTATCAACGCTGCAATGGCAGGATTATGCAAACAAAACCGTAAAGGCGGGCTCGAGAGTTAAATAGCATATGAAGACAACATGTGTTAATCTCTTTACGCAATTCACTGCGAAACATTTATAGCCTATAACAACGTTGAAGTGTAGTCCCATCAAAAGCAGACACAAAATAATAAAAAAGAAAGAAATTGTACCCGAACGGTGCTGCGTACCCGTATTTCTCTCTAAATGATGATGTGATATGTAAGATGTTCTTTATGGGGTGGCTCCACAAGTTGAGACACGAAAACTCGACAAAAGAAGCAACCATAACAAAAACAGGAATAATAATAATAATAATAATAATAATAATAATGAGAAAAATAATAATAATGATAATAATAATAATAATGAAAATAATTATAAAAATAATAAAAATAATGATGATAATAATAATAATAATAATAATAATAATAATAATAATAATAATAATAATAATAATAATAATAATAATAAAAACAAGTGGTGGTTTACTTTGAATGCATCTTGTTTCTTAAATATCACGCAGATTCGGTGGATAAAAATAATAGGATTCATTAAGTACATTGGTGTGAAATTTAAAAATAATGGGCCCAGCCGTTTTGAAATCCATAAGGAACGAACCCACTCATCCCATAAACACAGACAACTGTTCTTTCGCTTCTTATCTTAGGTTGAGCATATTGGGAAGTGATATACTAATTACCATTAGCGTATGAAACGATGCTTTTTGTATAAACAAATTGAGCTTAGATATTTGGACAATGTCGAACCATCGTTAATTCACTGCGCGCATAGCAGCAGCTTTATAGCGTAACGGTTTGGGCGATCAGGTTTCGATACTGGCTTGAGGTAGTTGCTTGTCTTGCCGCACTGATGAGCTGTGAAATAGCAAAACAGTACTGTATGTGGATGACTATATACTTATATATATATATATATATATATATATATATATATATATATATATATATGAAATAAAAATTACAGTTAAATTTACCAAAATGATCCAAGATGGTAAAATTAAAGTATATTATAAATATTAAAGAATTAATATTTATAATGTTATCTCAGCCATATATATATATATATATATATATATATATATATATATATATATATATATATATATATATATATATATATATGTATATATATATATATATCTGGCTGAGATAACATTATAAATATTAATATATATATATATGTTTATATAAATAAATATACATATATATATACATATATATATACCTATATATATACATACATATATACATATATATATATACTGAGAGAGAGAGAGAGAGAGAGAGAGAGAGAGAGAGAGAGAGAGAGAGAGAGAGAGACTTTGCTCGGGATTTAATGAGGATCAATAAATGTACCACACTTCCAATACCTTTCGATGCCTCCTTGCAGCTTCGGAAGACAAAGGATACCCTCTGTAGGGGAAGTTCCGCGTGTAACTGTGTTTCAAGGGTTGCACAATATCCGACCACACCCATTCATGAATCGGCACTGCTTGAATCTAGTCAGGGCGACTGAAAACAAAACCGAGATAAGCAGAGATCACACACAGCACCTGAAAGTTCCAAATGGTCACCCATCTGAGACTGACCAAACTTATCGTTGATTAACTTCAATTATCTGACAGGAACCGGTGTGCAAGATGCGATTATGCCGTATTCCAATTGTGCTTTAAAGAGAAACATCTATTTCGAGCGCGCCCCTGTCATATTGAAGAAGTTACCGTTAATTTAATATGTCGTGCCTTTCGGTTTGTGTGATAATAATAAAACTTCTCAATACTGTCACCAAAATCGCACATTCCTTAATCAAATTGATTGGTTGTTCACTCTAGTCGAGGACCCACCACGGTGCACCGGGAGGTAGCCTACATGCCTCCTCGCAGTGTCTTAGTCTACAATTCATTATAACTTACATTGCACTGTGGAGAACTTACTGTTGATTTTATGAAAGTATTTTTCGAGAATTATTTGAATTTAAAATGAACAGATAAAATACAATGGTTCAATTCTGGTCTAAACACAACCATTTTGAACGCGTCGGTGTCTTATTAAATGACATGCTCTTCATTTTATACGCCGGGCCTTTCTGCTTGTGCCATTATAAAACTTTTCAAATGCACTTATGATGTTAGGCTGTATAAAAGTGTTAACTTTGGTTAAAATTAGACTGTTCCTCTTTTTATAGGAGTTCATCGGTTATAAATATTCGATACTAACTGATCTGAAAACACTTCAACGCTTATAAATTACATTCGTGTGAAATTCTTACAAAATCGGCCCAGCCGTTTAGGAGTCTATATGGAACAAACTCACATACATACTCAGTTAAAGAGCCCTTTGTATATCAGTAGAAATTATAAGAAAGTATATACTTTCGAGGTATATATTCTGAAAATTAATTTTAAATTGTGACAAATATTAAGCTCGATGAAACTGAATTTCCCTCTTCAGAAATTGACGTAATGCGGTATCAACCTCTGGTTGCAGTTTAATTTTTTCGATGTGGAGGGGGGATCTATAAAAGTTACAATAAATGCCGAATAATAAAAACTTTTTCTAAATTTCTACTTTACATCTCTATTCTTCTTTTCTTAAATATATATATATATATACTAGCAAAAGAACCCGTCGTTCACTGGGTTCAAAACCAGCCTACAGAAAATGGACTCTGATTTATGAAAGTACTAGCGGGGGGGGTACCCGGCGTTGCCCGAGTCTTTGGAGGTGTGTGTGGTCGGGCGGGGATGAGGTGTGTTGATGAAAACCAAAGAATAAGCGAAGTAAAAAAAGAAAACAGAAAAACGAACGTTAAAATTTATCTGAAAAATGAAGCGGTGGGTACCCGGGCGTTGGGAGGGGGGTAATCAAAACATAAGAATAAGCGAAGTAAAAAATAACACAAAAAACAAACGTAAGGCAAACGAACGATGTTAAATGTAAAAATCTGAAAAACAAAAAAGAAAACAAAAAAACGAACGTTAAAACTTCTGAAAAATTACCCCCCCCCCCCAAGAAAACACGTGAAAAATGTCTTAAATAAGCCTATTTCGATATTAAAGTCTAAAATATCGGTGGGTACCCGGGTGTTTTTGGGTGTGTGTGGGCAGTCGCTGATGGGGGTATTAATGAAAACCTAAGAATAAGCGAAGTAAAAAAAAAAAAAAACAGAAAAACGAACGTTACGTGAAAAATGACTTAAATAACCCTGCTTCAATATTTAAATTTAAAAAATCGAAAAAAAGACATCTCACACCACGATTCGAACCCAAAACGATTAGATAATGACTCAACGCTCTAAACAACTGAGCTAACACGACGTACATTAAATTGTGTCAGTTCTTCAAATATTTAAACTAAATCAGGTCATGGCGTCATCTGACGAATGCGTAAAACCGATCTCGTCATGAAAGGATGGTTTTTGTTGACCCCCCGTTTAGAAAAGTGTTGATTTCAGGATGCAAAAATTTACGATTTTGGCCAATTCTCCGATATTTGTCGGACGAAGGATGGGACTTTCATATGAGCCCAAGTTTGTAAATTTTTGTTCTGTCTGTCGAAAGTTTTTAGCCGACACACAAACATACACACATACATACATACATTTTCGCTTTTATATATATAGATGATAGGTTATGAAAAAGAAGGGTTGTAAATTTGGGTTGAATTTTGGGTATCAATACCAAAACAAAATATGATGAAAGTAAAAATAAAATAGATAAACCCCATAATTTATTATACCATACCTATTCACACTGAACAACTTATCACAATATTCTATGGATCTATATTAAAAAACTTTGTTAAACTTGGTGACATATTTCCATTCTATGGAGGTCAGACTCGAACGAACACCCCATAATTTTATTATACCATGTTTCTTCAAATTGAAACATAATTATCAAAGTATACTTACGCAGATAGATATGAAAAGTCTTTATTAAAGTTTGTGCCTATTTCCATTCTATGGAGGGCAGGCACGTACGAAGACCCCACAATTTTATTATACCATCCCTATTTAAGTTAAAACATACTTATCAAAGTATTATTATGTACATCTATATCAAAAACACTTGTAAAAGTTTTTTTTTCATTTTTAAGTTTCTTATTTCCATACTTTGTGGATAAGGCGCGAACGCAGACCCCATAATTTTAATGAATCACCATTCTGC
Source organism: Euprymna scolopes (assembly GCF_053919585.1). Lineage (NCBI taxonomy): Eukaryota > Metazoa > Mollusca > Cephalopoda > Sepiida > Sepiolidae > Euprymna > Euprymna scolopes. The sequence continues at coordinate 26,458,232 of NC_136496.1, read as the reverse complement.
CAGATCAAGCATACCCATTTCTGTGTCTCGATACATCTTCTATCATTTTATGTAATCAGTTTTTTTAAATAGTCAACCATATAGGAGACTATTCGTGACCAGACACACAAACACACACACACACACACATACACACACAGAGACATTCAGTTATATATATATATATATATATATATATATATATATATATATATATATATGATTGCAACGTCTTGTCAGACAAGTTCCACTCCCTCAGACTCTAAACATCCATGAGCCCAAAAATTACTTCCATCGCCACAGGACCATTTTTATAGACAAATGCCTGGAGAATTATCTATACACAGATGATGTTACAGACTCTTAGTTTTGTACGACAGCTAAGTCTCTCTCTCTCTCGGTTCGAAATGTTAATCCAGCAACAAGCAAGAGCAAGATAGCCAGCAACAAGTTAAAAACCAGCTTAATGCGGGTACTGGTCTCCCGCTTTATGGTTGGTTAAATCAGAGATTTGCTTCTCCTAGAAAGGAAGCCTTCGCCGCGGCTTACGGGAGCTCTCTCCACGCCAGCACACACATACATGCACACAAACACATACAGTGCTAGTTGGCCGTTGACCCAGAACAAGGGTTCATTCGCGCTTCGAAAGGTCTTGTTTTTAATCCTTCAGGGAGACCAGTCGCTTACCTGGCTATATATATATATATATATATATATATATATATATATATATATATATATATATATATATATATATATATGCAATGGATAGAGGAGAATATAATTCTATAAACAGGATGACCGAAAATAACTACCTATTCTAAAATAACTATAATTTAATAAAATACTGTTTCTCAATTTTGTTACGTATGTGTCGTAATTAAATCTATGCTTTTTTTAGGTCTGTTATATGAATTTGTTGTTTTAATCTTGAACGGAGAGTACGTGAAGTTATTAGTTCCATCCCGCAAGAGTTTTTTGTGAAATCAGTTGGTGCGGATCATGGTTGACTTGAAAAGGTGGTTGCGAATGGTGTTGTCCATATTGAATATAATCCAGGTAATATAGTTTTTTCTCATATTCATTAATTAGAGAAATTACAATTAAAATATATATTATAGTTAGTTTAGAATAGGGTGTTACTTTTAGATCACTATATATATATATATATATATATATATATATATATGGTTACTTCATTTAATTACATAAATTAATATACGAAGATATATTTTTATGCGTAAATATTTCAGTATTTACTCCAACAGTGCTTAATACATGGGTAGAGCTAGGTAGTAAGTTATGAAAATATATATGGCAATTAAGCTACACAAAATATTCCGCGTTTCATTCCCGTGAGAATTCGTCAGGCTTACGAATTCTCACGAGAATAGAAAGTCGGATTATTATGTATATATATATATATATATATATATATATATATATATATATATATATATATAATTATTTTCAATACTTACAGACACTAGTGTTTCATCTTTCCGGGAACCATCAGTGCAGGGTGTCACGGTTATAGCCGGTCGGGAGATTCGAAACCGTCCACGAAGCCATCTCTGAGTGCCTTAGCAAGGAACAAACCATATGGCCAATGTTACAGCTGAAATTAACATTTCTATAAATGTGTCATATGCAGCTTGATTTATCTAATGATTATAACATCAGGATCTGCACATTTGGGCTTAATTTACCGACTTTAATTTCAACTTCGAGTGCTAAACAATAAGAACAGAGAGAGGGGTTGGAGGATATTACGCAAGCCACGGATGGGGACTGGGGTCGAATTTCCCAAATAACAGCAACTCTCACTCTTTACATTGAGGATTGCATACGTATGAAACAGTAGTGTCCGTAGGTATAAAAAAATGTTAATGTATATTTAGATATATTGTAGTTATAACAAAAAAAAACTATCTATGTATATAAAAGGCAAAATATATATATATATATATGTGTGTGTGTGTGTGTGTGTGTGTGTGTGTGTGTGTGTGTGTGTGCGCGTGTGTGCATGTTTGTGTATGTCCGCAAAAGGCTTTTTTTTAAGAACGGGGGTCGCGACTATCTTTAATTTACCCGACTTTTACAAGCTATTTTCGAGAGATTTTTCGATCGCTGTGTCTTCGAAAAACGAATGATGGGGCGGAGGAAAACAGAAACTGGCTTCTAGCGCAAAACTAGGTCAAACACCACGCGACTTAACTTTCTCGCACCTGTTAATTTCGCTTTATAAACGCTAACTTAAGATACTTACCACTTCATCTCCCCTCGTGGCCGAGATGGTTCGGTCACAGGGTTTGTTTCACATTTCCTTCCCTCCTTCGGGTCAAGGCATCGGGGTTCAAACCACATTCCTACGAAAACTATTTTTTCTTTTACACCTTCAAACACCCGGCCAACGTTTTTTTTAAAACAGGGTTGTTTTGATCCCCCCAACTCACACCCACCTCCAAACACCCGGGCAACGCCGGGTACCCCCCCCCGCTAGTCTTTAATAAAATTAACGTTGGGTCCTATTTAGGGAATTAAGAAAAGGCTTTAGCGAAAATACATCATTCTAACCTTCTGTTATTGAATACTCGGTCCAACTGCAAACTAGGATATCCCCCTTAAAATTACCTTTATAGATACTTAATTTCCTTCTAATTAAGGTATAGTTTCTGGTTGTCTGGCGTATATAACACTAGCCTGCTAGGCCAAGGTTTACGCCTGGTTCGAATCTCACGACCAGCAGTTATTATCACCCTGCACTGATGCTTGCCTTATAAAACACTAGTGTCTGTAGGTATAACATTTAGTAATATTTATGTTAAAAATCTGTATATACATATCTCTATCTCTACCCTACAATTATAAGAATGCAACGTTGTCTCTGTGTATGTGAGATCGTTCCTTATAGACGCTGAAACGGCTGAACAGATTTTTAAAAACATTTACAGCCTTTTAATGTATAAGTCCTGGAATGATCATAGTAAAGTATTGTCTCAGAATACCCCCGATAATTACCGATAATCCCATAATCGATATCATTATTTTAATTTATCTATAATCGGCAAAGCCATTTTTCCATGTCGTCGCTTATCAACAATAATAGAACAACGGGCCGTGAAAATTCTACTGTGGGTAAGTTGATAACGTGTTTTATTTATTTATTTATTTATTTTGCTTGACGTAGTCTGTATGTTCAAACTTTCTTAATTTTTTATTTCATTGACTGCAAAGAATTTTATAAGACTTGAAAATTTATATGTTTTTTTATGTTTTTTATTTGTATGACGTAGTCTGTAGGTTCAAACCTCGCACGTAAATTTCTTAATGTTTTTTTTTTGTTAACTGGAAATAAGTTTATGTAAAATAATTTTATTAAAGAAACAGTAAGTTATCTAGAGTGTAATGCAGAATAACATATATTTTGGACTAAGTTACTGCATGGAGACATGTGAAGCTTCCTCCCCGAGCGATTACACGAATTTCGATGACAATAAAAACATAGGAAAAATATTAGTTGATCATCATTCTCTCACGGGCAACGTCGGGTCTCCCTGCTAGTATAGACATATATCTATACACAGATATATTAATGTATAATGAGATTATGTGAAACTATATTTAAAGTGAAAGAAAAAAAAACAAACGTCTACGCGTGCGGGCTTTTAAAAAAGAGAGTCACAACAGGAGTGGCGGCAACTGATCGCTAGGTGGCGCCATATGTAGCTTGCCACTAATATCGAAGCGGGAACTGCAAGGCGCGCGCAATTGGCTGCGGGGTAGAGATCTCCGCATCGTTGATGCTGAAATCAAAAGGGACTCACGTATTTACACAGATGTACGGACCAGCATCTCTATGCTGTTTGATGGGGATGTAATGATGTTTTTTATGGGATACCGGGGAGCGCTGTCAGATGCGACGGAGTAGAAGGCGGTTGTGAGGTGGGAGATGAGGAATCGTTATATCACTTGTAACAACCAAGTGTAAGACAAATACGCACATTTATATACAGACATATAAATCTATATAAATGCATGTTTTTATATTAACATTTGTTGTATGGGTCTTTGTAAGCCTATGAAAGGCGTTGTCCGTCGACTATGAAGTCGGTCACGCGTAAGTTTGAAATAGCATTTTTATTAACTGTCACGCGTAAGTTTTAAATATCCATTTTTCGCCAAGAGCGCATACTGGATTACCGTATCTTAAGTTGAGTTCAGGTATTTTTAGAAGAGGCCTGTTCCGTCGGTTTTTCTGTCACGCTGAAGTTGTAAATGGCGTAAAGTCTTAAATGGTGTTTTCCTATAAAGAGGATTGGTTCACTCTGATCAGGAGAGGATTATAATGGCTGCACAAGATTATGGCTTGATTAGCAATGCGTTTAAGAAGATGGGTGATCTCAGTAATAACAACAAATGCAAGGTCTGCCACAGAGAAACTTGGAGTGTGAGCCAGCCTACATCCAGCTGTAAGGTTCTGATGGAGGGGGGGGGCGGTTACTATACGATGCGACAAGATGCAGTGTGTAAATATCACCGCTGGACGATCTGTAAACGTTGATGATCGAACGTAGCAGTAAGTTCTGGAAACATATATATATATATAAAAAAAAACACAATTGGAAATGAGTCATAACTTATAAACGTAGATTCCATGAACAAAGCTTTTTTCTTAGAACTACACGCCTGTGGAATTGTCTTCCGTTTTCTTGCTTTCCAGCTGACTACAATATGCCTGCCTTCAAGTTCAACGTAAACAAATTCTTGATGAACCGTTCCACTTAAGTTAACAAATTTACCGAATTTCCATTACTAACGATTACTATATTGTCCAATTGCCCACTGTACACTCTTAACTCTTATCCGCGAGTGGTCCTGGATATGACCTTAAACTATATCCAGTAGTGAGGCCTCAGCTTGCGGGCTTTGGGAAGAGTGGAGCCACTGTTTAATTGCCATTGCTCCCAGGCCCACTCTGACCCGGAATGCTAGTACCTGTTAGGGTCCCAACTATGGGTTAAATAGAAACCGACTTGAAAACAACAAATATGTTCTAATAAAATTCTTTTATTCAACATCACTGGATTCGGCATTAAATAACCTGAAAAGGGTTGATATGCAGTAAAACAAAAATAACCAACCAATCAACTTATCCTCGAGTAATCTCTGGGCCTTGATTAGTGGTTATGGCTATGTAAAAAAAACTTATAGACATGGTCATGCAATTTCTACAACTACCTACGTAAAAACAACGCTATAAAAGTTGATATAGTGAAGATGAGAGAGAAGAGGAGAGTAGCAACCTTAGTAGAAGTTAGTGCCCCAGTAGATGTCGGATTAAACAGAGCTAAGAGGGAAAATATAACGAAATACGAAATTCTTATGTACGACATGAAAAGAAACTGGAACTCTGGGAAGATCTCCATAGCTCCAGTCATTTTAGGAGCAACGCAGCCCCTGAAAATGAACTACAAAAACTACCTAGCAAATATACCAGGTGAACCAAGTTGCTTTTAGAGGGACGGTTAGAATCCAATTAAAAAAAACGATCTCTCGGTTGAAATGTTTGGATAACGGGGGAATGTCTTACATACGGTAGAATTCCCCAATACCCAGATAGAACAAAATAATAACATTTATAAAATAAGTAAATTAATTCAACGAATTTTATTGAAGATACGCTAATCATATCTCTGAGCTGTTCTGTTCATCGATCTTTATATCATATTTTAAACGAAAACAGCACGGTAAACGTTAAAGATCGCGGCCAATGAAGGACGTAAGAAAAAAAAGGCTACAATGGTTTTATTTTGTTGTATTTGTTATATATTACTAGATGAAAGAATCATTCCAATTAAAAATGCATATAGTATTATGCATGTAAAATTGAAAAAAATCACACTTAAAATGCGAATTGGAATACACCCAGCTGAAGCCTGATTGCCACAGCTGGTGTATTTCAAAAATACAATCCGGACTTGCTGATAATTTAGAAGAACTCTATGCAATAAAATTCTGTTTTAAACTTCGAAAATGCCAGAGAAACGTATCGAAAGTTTCCGACTGCTTTTGGACCAGCTTGCATGAATCAGGTATCAGTTTTTGAGTGACATAAGAGAATCAATGAGTCTGTGAGGGATGATTAGAAGTGTGGGAGAAGTAAAGAAGTACGAACACTAGAGTTGATTGGCCAAATAAAGAATTTCATTGATAACGACCTTCCTGTGTCTATAGAGACAATAACTGCACAGTTTGATGTCAGTGTGAGAACTGTACACCCACTTATTCTCATAGAACTGAAAATGCGGAAGCTTTGCGCGAATACGCCAGTCCATAACTTCATCCATGTCACAGTGTCTATTTGACCAATCACGGCATCAAGACAGTTGCTCAGCCGTCTATAGTCCAGACTTTGCTTCCTATGACTTTTGATTATCCTAAGCTCAAGGAAATCTTTAGAGGCTGTCGTTATAAGAAAATTTAGATGATGAAAGAGACTGGGACTAGGGTCATTGACTTGCTCGCACAAGAGGACATCCATGGGCTCTTCCAGAATTGTTTGGAACAGTACAGCAAGCGCATTGCAGCCGATGGATATTACTTTGAATGAGACTATAGTTTTATGTGTGTACTGTCAATAAAAATACTCATACTAAAAATGGCTGGAAACATTGAAGGCACCTCGTATGTTGGATAAATCTGCGGGATGCATGCTGCCTTTGAGCAATGGCAGCTACGGCGGTAGAAGTGAACCATTGCGGAGAATGGAGCTTGCAGGAACATGCGTTTTAATTGCTGATTTGAAGCGTTTAGTAACCTAAGATGCACACAATTCTGCAGGAAGAGAAAAGATACTACCGCATGGAGCAGGTGGGCTCTCTTAATCGTACTAGAACACTACTTACGCCTGAAAGTATTCTGTCCCTCTACAAAGCCACCATTCGCCCATGTATGGAGCATTGCTGTCACATTTGGGCTGGTGCATCTGCTACTAGCCTCTCGCCCCTGGACAGGGTCCAACAGAGAGTCGCCAACCTAATAGGTCCCGAAATGTCATGTAAATTTCAGCCCCTGACCCATCGACGAAATGTTGCATCTCTCTGCCTGTTTTACACGTATTTTAATGGTGGATGCTCTGACAAACTACAAGCCCGTGTACCTCCTCTATAAAAATACCCCCGACAAACAGCAAAGTTCCACCCCTACACAATCGATATCCCTAGATAAGAAAGCCTTTTACTCTAATAGCTTCTTCCCAGAACTGCAGGATTTTGGAATTCTCCTCTGATTTCCTGCTGTTAGAGAATGGATAGAGAGAGAGAGAGAGGGGGGGGAGAGGTGAGTTATAGTGTAGACACGTTGACTGGAAGTTAAGATCTGCTGATTGGACTGCGTGCGAGTCATGTGATCAGGTTAGCTGAATCGTTGAGATTTGATTTGGACTCAGAAGACAACGGACGACTTCCCGTTGTCTCCTCTTCACTGGGTGGAGGGACGAACGCTGACGTGTGTAGAAGAAGAATCCGCACAGGCCGATTTCACTTTCCACCTTCAGCAAGACATCTGGGAAAGTGAAATAAACTATAGAACTAATTCCTTGTCTTGGAGTAATTGAATCTTCATCCAAAAACAGGTATCAAGTCTCCCTCCAGGACGAGAAATTCAAGATGGTCCAACATCGAAGAAGCAGAGGTAGGTTCTGAAAATACATGTCACTCACACACGATTCCCTTTATGATACAACATAAATATATAATATAACACGTCATCTCTTCTAATCCATTATTAGAGATGACGCAACAAACACTCAACCCTTTATTATAGAGACAATACAACAAACACTCATATCCCTTATGATACGACAACGTAACACTGCTTCCTCAACTGTACTGACATGCAGAAGTTCAATTGTAATGTAAACAGATACCTTGCTGCTAAACTTCCTACATAGTATCCATGCAACTTAGGTCCCTGATAGTAGCCTCCTACATCAAAGTGGCAATGTTTAGGGTGAAAATGTAATAAAAAAAATCTGCAGTGTGATCCTGATGGCTTATCTGTCAGTCTTATATGACGATTTAAATTGCCGAGAATTTCCTGTAATACGTGTCAGTATAAAAAATGTGATCAGGATTTCGAAGTGGGCAATGGACATTTGTTATACAATTCTAGTGAATTATCGTCAGAATTAGGTCTAGAAGTAAAGATTGCTAATCGTGTTTATCAGGGAGACGAGTCTGTGTGCATTAGATATATCGTATAAAATATATGCATGATGCTACCAGTAGTAAGCACTTTGATATGACAGGGACGCGTTCAAAGTAAATGCTTCTGTTTAGAGCACAATTGAAGCATGATACTTGACTTTGGCATTTTAAACTTTAATTCAAGCCATCTATAAATATAAAAGCGAAAATGTATGTATGTATGTATGTGTGTTCGCTTTTTCTGTGTGTCTACAAAAGGCTTCTTTCAGAGAAGCGGTCGGTCGGTTCACAACTTTTTAAAACTTTTTATATCACATATAAATGGTAATATTTTACAGTTAACAACGAAGCTCGCCTGTCTATTTAATTTGGTCGATTTCGGGAAGATAAATATTCAATATTTGTCGCTCGCCGCATGTGGTTTAGTCTTTTTCCTATAACATCTTGGGGGTGGGGAAAAAAGCGTCCAGCAAACTTCATTAAAACGGGCACCTGCTAAATCCAACTAATTAAATAAATTCAAACGTGTTTCCGTTAGCATCTCGCGGTGGGACAATGGTTAACATTGCACGTTTTTCTTTTTTTCACACTTTAATTTACAACTTTGCCTCAAGGGTTCGGGTTCGATCCTCACACTTACTTTTTTTGACCCCCCCAAACATCCGGGCAACGCCGGGTACCCCTCGCTAGTTATATATAAAATAGTGATGGATCGATTCCAATATCTTTCTCGGTTCCGATGCAGTTACCGATTCCGTATTAAATTTCCGATCGCGATACAATTACCGATTCCGATTCTTTATAAATCGCTAAATGTTTAACTGTAAAAGTGTTATTTTGTCCCGGTTGCCGTAAAAAAACACATCTTAAACGTGCATATATTTTCTCAAACGTAAAGACACACTTGTGAAGGGATTGATCTAGAGATTTTACGTTTATTGGAAGTTTAAATCAATAAATATTTATTATTTTATTATTACTATCACCAATGGAAGATGTCTCTTAAACCAAAATCAAATAAAAAAAGATAATTTAAGGAATCGGTTTTGGCATCGGAAAATAGGCTAAAATTTTTTCGATTCTGATACTGATTCCGATACCCCAAAAAGCTCCGATTTTTCCGATTCCCGATTCTGATTCCGATTACTCGTCCGAACTCTAATATAGACCTATAATTTTATGCAATAAAATGTAAGTTCTCCACAGTGCAATATAGGCTAAAATATATTGTGAACTTAATCAATGAGAGAAGAATGTGAAGCTTCTATGTACATCGCGATGAGTCTTCATCTAGTGCAGGCAATCAATCAATTTGATTGAAGAAATCGGTAATTTTGTCGATTTCGATGACTATAAAAATATGGGAGTGTGAAATATGAGTTCATCATCATTAAATCCCGGGCAACGTCAGGTCACCCTGCTCAGTATATATATATATATATATATATATATATATATATATATATATATATAATGAAGAAATCCAATATAAAATGAACAAAAGTTACAAAAAAGAAAAATTTTAAGTCTTGAAATGTCAAAAAAGTTCTGTACTATACATATATATATATATATATATATATATATATATATATATATATATATATATATATATACGCTAAAGTTCAAAATTATATTTGCCTCGTCTGTATCAGTTACTTTTGAAATAGTAAATTATTGAACGATTCCCGCTTATTTTCATTTCTTATCACGTTAATCCGATGGATGTAACTTATTTGTATCTGTATTTCTATGACAGATTCTGCTTGTCACATCCTTGTTTAGAATAATAAATGTATTAGTCTGTCACACTTAAGTTTCAAATAACCTCTCTTGATTAAACGCGTACAGTGAATGGATACATCTTACTAAGTTTGTATATGACTAGCAGGACGCGCAACAGTGCCCGGTCGTAAAATACGTCTAAATATGATGTTGTTTTTTTTACATAGGAATCACCACTTTTCAAGGCCCGAAGGCCACTCGAGGATAAGGGTTAATGGGTATACATTGGTCAATGTGATTAAAGCGTAGTAAACATAAGTAATGGGAATTTTTGTAAATTGGATTACTTAGGGTAACGGTTCATCAAGAATTTGTTTATGTTGGACTTGAAGACAATCAGATTGTAGTCAGCTGGAAAGCAGGCAATTGGAAGAGAATTCAACACGCGTGCTTTTCAAAGAAAGAAGCGTTGTTCATGGAATCTGCATTTAGGTTTAGGCACAGATAAAGAGTGTGGGAAATTATTGATAATGGTTTTAGCTAGACGAGTTTGTTTCGTGAAAGTTTGGCAAGGGGGGACCATAGATTGAAGCTCAGCTGAGCATTTGCCATGAAAATAACGATAAAGCAGAGACAGGCTCGCAATGTCTCTTCTGTGGGAAAGTGGTTACAGGGAAGAGAAACGGGCATCCCCCACTAAGCTACGAAGTCTATTTTGAACTCTGTCAAGGCAGGATAAGCTGCTTCTAGCAGATCCTGTCCAGATGTGGCAACAGTACTCCATGATATTTTGATTAATACAGATTTCGTATTTATTTTTACATTATATTGGACCCAATATATAGTAATGATTTAAAAAGTTAAAAAAAAAAAAAATTAACTCGTGCGCCACTACCGAGAATCAAAACCGAAACGTTTAGCTTACGGTTTACATTTTCCTTTGAAAGTAATGCCTGAGATATGAAGACATGTTTGCCGCAAGGCTAAAAATTAAAACATGAATCAATAGCTAATACGTTACGCATGCATATTTGTAATGCGGTCGTTCGACCTTCACCTGGCCAATTTCTTTTTTTTTTTTTAATTTTCACACTTACGCACCGATTTTTTTCCGGCTAAAACCCAACTATAATATTTCGCACAATTTTTCTGAAAGTTGATCACATGTTGAATGTATAGAAGGATAAAAATACACCAATTTTCGTCTATGAAAATTAAACAGAAAATAGCTTAAAGGGGAAATAACTCTCGGATAGTCTGATAATAATTGAAAATGAACTACCTAAAATATAAATCAAATGAATTAAATGAATCAACTTTAAATAATATTTATAAATATAGCAATTAAAAAAAAACTATTACAACAAACAATTAATAGCATAATATTAATTAATAAAATACATTTTAATATAATATGCAAATGGCGTTAATCTTTGAATGTAGATTCCCTCTGGATGCATAGTATATATAGAAATCATGCTTGAATATAAATGTGTAACTGCTTGTTTTATGTATGGAAAATAATTTGCACAACATTGTATCTTTTGTACATATTAATCAAATTGTTCCCAAAAAGTAGACAGGAAGACGTCGTTATTATAATAGAAGAGGCAAGCAAGGTGACCCGGACGCTTCGAAGAATTTTATAATTATCAAAGTTTTCGGTCGTTGTCAAACAAAATTTTGAAATATTATTTTCACCGATCATCAGACACTTAGTTTTAAATAGCATTTTTAATGCCTAGCCCACACTTTGTTTTGAATAGCATTTTTAATGCCTAGCCCACACTTAGTTTTTAAATAACATTTTTAATGCCTAGCCCACACTTAGTTTTGAATAGCATTTTTAATGCCTAGCTCACACTTAATTTTTAAATAGTACTTTTAATGCCTAGCCCACACTTTGTTTTTAATAGTATTATTAATGCCTCACCCACACTTAATTTAAATATCATTTTTAATGCCTAGCCCACACTTAGTTTTGAATAGCATTTTTAATGCCTAGCCCACACTTAATTTTTAAATAGCATTTTTAATTTCTAACAAACACTTAATGTTTAATTAGTATTTTCAATGCCTAGCCTACATTTTCTTTTGAAATAGCGTTTTCAATGTTTTCCCCCACCTAATTTTGAAATATTATTTTTAATGTTCAGCCCATAAATAATTTTTAAATAACATTTTTTATGTCTTGCCTAGACTAAATTTTGAAATATTACTTTAAATGTCAAGCCCACACTTCATTTTGAAATAACATTTTTAATGTCTCGCCCATACTTAATTTTAAAATAGCATTTTCAATGTTTAGCTTACGCTTAATTTTGAAATGGCATTGTCAATGTCTAGCCTATACTTCATTTCTAAATAGCATTTTCAATGTCTAAGCCACACTTAATCTTGAAATAGGATTTTTAATGCTTATCAGGTATTTAATGTAGAAACATCATCTTCAATGCCTATAGGCGACACTTAATTTTTAAATATCATTTTCAGTTCTAAGAAAGCACTTTACTTGAATTAGGGTTTTCAGTGCGAAACGTACAGATTTCACGGATGCATGTTACACGAATAACCCTTCGTGTTATTCTTGCGGATGGTTGGCGTATCTAAGTACAGATAAGTATTTTATTACAAAGTATATATTGTGCATGATCCAATGCGTTATTATACCTCAATATAAAACGACGGCGGCCAACTATATTAGATAAAGATTTAAGCAGAAGCAATTATATACTTCTAATGTGCTCTCTAAACGGCCCGATATTTATTTTCCATGCATATAATTGAGTGTGAACATGGGCAAATAGAGCAATGAAAAAGAAATAGAAAATTGTAGAAACAGAAGTGATTGTTATTAATGTCTTAAGCGGCAATGAATAATATGGAAAAGAAATAGAAAATTATAGAAACAGATATGATGATTGCTAATTTCTTAAGCGGCAGTAAATAATACAACAAAAAGAAATAGAATATTGTAGAAACAGATATGATGTTTGTTAATGTCTTAAGCGGCAGTAAATAATATGAAAAGAAATAGACGTTTGCACAATATAAAAACCACTTTGCTGTCATTAGATCCATGAAGTAGATTTTTTTCGACATATAAACTCTTTTGTGGTTATTTGCTGCAATAGTAACAAAATTATATTATCGTTGCTTAAATAAGAAATGCTGTTCATCTCTTTGAAAAAATTCATTGGTTTGCCCGTTATTGAACTAACTGACGATTAATTGGCTACAATTAAAAACGGATATATCACTCGTGCATCTTGAGTACGTTTATTAAAACTGTTATACATCTAGCAATTGTTAAATGATATCAGAAAACCTACTTGTTAGCAAGCAATACGGATGTCTTCCTGCAAAATCAGCTGCTGATATTCTAATTATATCATAATGAAACAAAAAAAAACCTATTCTTCTTGGTTACGGATACGGATAGCGACAAACTGTATTTCATCAAACAAAGAATCTTCGCGAGAGTTTTATGCATGTTTAAGACGTTACCATGAGATTGCTTCCATGCATAGTAGAACTTAGTCGTCTTCAAAACCAGTAATATAACACTTTTTCATGAAATATTCCCATCAGTATACAAACATGGCCCCGACTGTCATTCTATCTAATCATCTAGCAATTGTTAAATGATATCAGAAAACCTACTTGTTAGCAAGCAATACGGATGTCTTCCTGCAAAATCAGCTGCTGATATTCTAATTATATCATAATGAAACAAAAAAAAAACAAATTCTTTTTGGTTACGCATGCTCGTGTGGCGTTTTGAATAGTTTGCCAGTGACTTACAACCTTCATAAGTGATCATTTTTTTGTATATAAAATATAAATAACTCTTGTAACAAATTCGTTTATTAATTTCCGTTCTTTTATTGTATGATTTGACATTAAATAATCTTCAAATTTTGATATGCAGAAAACAGACAAATACATAATGTTACTTTAAATTTATCCATGCTAAATATTTTGGAGTATTAGATTTATAAAAATGAAATACGTTTGCTTTTAATTTATTTATACCAATAATATTGCGGAGTCTGCGTTCCGGCTTCACATTAATTAAAACAATAAATACATTTTACCTTTAATTTATTCATACAAATCATATGCTTATTTTTTTTTTAACTTTTCAGCTTTCAAATGGTTGCTTTTAAAATAACACTATGTTAACAAAATTTGTTCTAGTTATATAATCATTTGGCTCAAGTAATAGTTTCATAATCCATCAATACCGTAATAATTACGATGCTAAATTACTAATTGAACTAAATTATTATGAAACAAGAAATACTTAATTAATTTCCACTTCAGCCCTTTTAACTATCGTGAAATTTTCAGCTTTATAATTGTTGCGATTAAAAATATTAATCAATTAATGATTTGTCTATTATAGATATTTTCAGTCCAAAAGGTTTTGTATGACGTAAAATACCGAAACAGATCAATGCATTTTTTACAAAAAAATATTGTACTTTACATTCAAACAATACATCACAAACAATACATCACAAACAATACATCACAGACAATACATATTGTAAATCAATTACTAATTTGTTTGCCGATTATATGGTATAAAGATCTACAAGCTTAAATATATTTTAATTTATGTAGATTTTGTATTTATTGTCCTAGTAAATTCACTACGGATTATTATATAACAATTAAAAACAATGATAACTTGGGAGTCATCAGCAAGAATCGAAACCTAATCATTGAGCTCCAGCCTTCGTCGTTACGGTTTAAGCTATTGTCAGGGGAATAAGAAACACTTAAAAATGAACGTAGTTTAATGTACAGATGTATGTGTACGCATGCGTAGAAGAGCATATTAAATCAAGTCCAAATTTTTAATAAATTTTGATCCTTTAGCAACTATTTACCGTTTAAAGACAAAATCGAATTTGTTTCAAGTGTATAGACAACAAATCGATTCTCACACAGACAAGGTCACTTATACGCACACACACACACACACACACACACACACACACACACACACACACATATATATATTTATATATATATAATTCCAGATTAATATTTTCCAGAGACAAAGAAACCAATGGAGGTTTAACAAGGTTAATACAAGAGTGCTCAATACAGCGGTAGGGCAAGATATACTGTTTATCTGTTTATTGGTTTCACATAAGCATCAGTATGTTTATGTGTATGTTTTGGTCAGCCAGTTACAAGTAACTAAGGACCTCTTCAGGCGATATTGCTTATACAAAATTTTAGTCCGTAATGAAAATTAACCAAGGATTAACAATCACAAAAAATTAAATTATTTTTTCCTGGCAGGGTAGATCGTATCTCTGTACAACTTTATCAACTCCAAGGCAATTGCGGAAACCCTAGAGGAAGACCTTCAGTCTGCAGCGAAATGGGGTTAAAAACAACTTAATCAAATCCAAGAAAAAGTGTGCCTTATATTTTATTCTCCTGATTAAATCTTCTATTTTCAATGTAAGGACAATTATTTTAGCCCCTCTTCTGTTGACCACTATAATAACACATGATTTTTACTCATAAGCAAAGAAAAAATTAACTTCAACAGATAACTAAAAATAATTCCAATTACAAGCAAATGCAGGGTGGTCGCTAGAAAAGCGGGAAATTTGTGAAACAACGATTTATTTTTACAAAGAATAATTTTTACAAAGTTTTTCTAAGGAAAATGTTACACCGCAGTGTCTTAACCTAGAAATCCAAGCTCGTGTGGCGTTTTGAAGGGTAACTTGTGGAATATCATCCCAAGCTCTTGCCAAGCACGTTTTCAAGTCATCAATAGTGTGTTTTTCCTGCTGCTCTAGTCTATGATGTCGGTATCAAAACCTTAATCGGAGAAATAAATTGGCAAAATCTAATGAAATCAATATGCAAATTGCTTAGCCATTCAACAACAAAAAATAGCAATCACATATTTTATTCATAATTTAAGTTGACCTTCAAATTTCCCGCTTTTCTAGCGACCACCTTATAGAATTATCTACTTGCACGTACAATGAAAGTAGAAAATCTTCTCAGGACAATGAAATGGATGTGTTATTCCTTGCCATTAGATTTTAGTTAAACGTGATTAAATTATTTCCATGAAGGAAAAAGTGGACCGCCAATCTGAGGCCGTTTAAATAGTTAAATTTACATAAGAATTCGACTAGAAGAATTTTAATGTTCATGCATAAGATCTATCCATTAATTAATATCAGTAATTAGTATCATTTCCTTGTCATAGTAGAATCGCCTTTACTTTAATATGGAAGAGCTCAATGTGAAACATAACATGCAAAATGGTAAAATTAAGAACACAACACAAAGTTAACGTAATCTTATTATAATTATAATTGGGTTGAAATAAATTTATAACAAGGTTGTGTGAAGTCTGTGTTGTTCTCTTTCTTTTACCCATTATATATAATATATATTATATATATATTTATGCATGTATATATATACATATATATATTCATATAAACATATATACACACATATATATATACATATATATATACATATATATGTACACACACGCACATGTATACATATATATACACATATATACATATATATACATATATATACACACACACACACACACACACACACACATATATATATATATATATATATATATATATATATATATATATAAAATAACTCACATGGTCGCGACATTGGACATGATAATGTTTCAAACAAATGTACAGTTAAAACCAGAAGTCCTCGTCAGGCTTTTTAATAAATGGTTGCTTTCCACAGAGAAAACCAGAAGAGGACAGGTTTATTCTGTAAAAAGTAAACTATTTATAAACTCCCCTGACAAGGTCTTCTAGTTTTAATCGACCATTTGTCCGAAACATAAGCATGCCCAATGTCGCGACCATGTGAAATAGTTGTTGGCTAATTAATTAATTGTTAAAAAGTTAATTAGTTATTATCGATCTACCTGCCTATCTATCTATTTATCTATGTATCATTGATATTCTTAAAATAGCTAATATTGGAGGTTGTTTATTTTGTTATGAAATAAAGTGTAGCAATGGGTTTTAGTTGATGATGTTTACATAAATTATCTAGGTTAAATATAAACAAAATAACCTTGAACAGGCTTACGTAACGATGAGGTCACGTTAACGAGACGTGTCTTTTAATTGGTTACGTCACCGGAACTGAGGTCAAGAGGTAGGGAATTTTAATCAGTCGAGTGTTGGAGTTTGATCACGAGAGTGAACAGACTGCCAGGAAGCGAGGCTGGGTAGAATAAGGATGTAGACAAGAAATGTAGACCCTGTGAAGACCATTTGAGACAACTGAAATAAATTTATATTTTAAAAATATGAAGTGTTTTTCTGTGGTTTCACAAAAGAAGGAGGAACAGCTGTCTCCATTGGATGGTGTTGTTCATTTCATGTACGCAGGAAGATAGAAGAACTCTTGAAGAAAAAAACTATGAAGCATATATTATTATTCTTATAAAAAATGATACATTGATGTAAATATGAACTGTAATATATACCTGTGTGATAACTCTATGATATAACACGACTCCGTTTTTACGCCAGTATCATATCCCCTAGCTAAACAACAATGCATACTAATTCTACGTTTATAACGGGCCTTTAAAGACCGATATATAATATTACACACATATGTAAATATAACACAGTGTCGTGAACATGTGATTTTGTTATATTAACAAAAATATTAACAAAAATATATCCTGCTCTTTTTTATCGGGCACTCTAAATAAACTCATTAAATTCAATAGTTACTAATCTTGGATGCCTTTAACCTGACATATATATATATATATATATATATATATATATATATATATATATATATATATATATATATATATATATATATATATATATATATATATACGTTTTATTTTTATTACCGTATCTTTCTGTTAAGTTACATTATTATTTCAGCTACCCGGCCGTATTTTTGGCCGTCTGTAGCTTCCTCAGACTTTTACAGAAATGTTCGTTATTATGGGATGAAAGAGTGAAAGAGTGAATGAGGTCAGGGGGGGTGCGAGGAGGGCGGAAGAAAGAGAGGGAGGGAACAAGATACGGTGATAAAAAATAAAACGCATATTTGCTCTACAACAGTATTGAGGACTTTCTTCAGTTTTTATTAATAACCATTTCCACTAAACTATATATATATATATATATATATATATATATATATATATATATATATATATATTAAACACTCAATTATAATGTTGACGGATAAAAGAATATAACGGCAATGAATATTATATATGTATGTATATATATATATATATATATATATATATATATA
This sequence comes from Euprymna scolopes, assembly GCF_053919585.1. Taxonomy (NCBI): domain Eukaryota; kingdom Metazoa; phylum Mollusca; class Cephalopoda; order Sepiida; family Sepiolidae; genus Euprymna; species Euprymna scolopes. Next base: position 26,439,981 of record NC_136496.1, on the reverse strand, counting down.
TATATATATATATATATATATATATATATATACTATAATCATTGCCGTTATTATATTTTATCCGTCGACATTATAATTGAGTGTTTAAAAATAAAACCTTTTAAGAAGGCCGCTTAAACCATCCCATCCGAGGTAGACTTGCCCCCTTCTCTCCACCATTAGAAGGGGTGGGTCCAGAAGTAAGTCGCACCATCTTTGGAATAGCTATAATTGTTATTTATATTTTTGTAATAAGCGTTAATTCGCTTAAGAAAGGTCTCCATTGCCTCATATTAAAGATGAAAAAACAGATTTCATCGTTATTAAATGCTTGTTTGTGAGGTTAATAGGGGCCCGTCACTGCTGTATCAACACTGCGGCTTCTCCTTAAGCACGGACCTGTGTGCTTTCGTTTTTTTTTGGGAGGGGGGGGGGAGGCGGGACATATGGTTAAGATATTTATTCCTGTTTCTTTGAGCCGCGAAAGAATTAGCATTTATTTACTCATACATTTGCAACTTGCGTACGATGAGGATTCCATATTTCTCTTCAAATGTTAGTTTATGTATACGAGCTAAAAAGAGAACAAAAACAAGGTTTCATACAACCTAATTATGTTTATCTACCTATCTTTTTTCTCTCTATTATATATATATATATATATATATGTATTTATATAAATGTATGTTTATATATATGTATATAAATGTATGTTTGCATATATATACACACACATATATAATAGTAATAAATATATATATATATAAATATGTATAATATATAAATATATATATAAATGTATGTATGTATATATATATATAAATATGTATTTATATAAATGTATGTTTATATATCTGTATATAAATGTATGTTTGCATATATATATATACACACATATATAATAGTAATAAATATATATATATATAAATATGTATAATATATAAATATATATAAATGTATGTATGTATATATATATATATATATATATATATATGTATATATATATATTGTTTTCAAAATATAATAATCCACTGACAGGTGTTTCGTCGTCTAGGGCTCATCAGAGTGGCTGAATTTAGCGAGATTCCAAATTCAGCCACGCTGATGAGTCATGGACGACGAACCACGGATAATTATATTTTAAAACAATATATATGCGGCTCCCCTTAAGGGCGTACCAAATAGGTTAAAGGGGAAATTATCCCCCCACTCGCATTTAGGTAAAAATGCACTTTCGTAAATAATTGAATTCATTCAAAACGTATCGCAAAAACAAAAATAACACACACATACATACATACACACACAATCACACATACATACACACACACACACACACACACTCATATATATATATATATATATATATATATATATATATATAAGTTTCGTGGTTAATTTTAAATTCTGAAAAAACAACATATAGAGGCATATATTCGATTTAAGAATTTATTGCTTGACAAAGGAATATATAGAAGGGGTTATTTTATTTTCCTTAATCCACGGATTTTCAACAATGGCTCAGAGGAAATGAAATGCAGTTAGCAAAATGTTCAGCTGCGAATGGGCGCTATTTTGCTTTTCAGCACAATTATTGAAAATAGTTTTTTGTTGGAAATCCATGGATTAAGGAAATAAAAATAACCCTTTCTATATATTCCTTTGTCGAGCAATAAATTCTTAAATCGAATATATGCCTCTATATGTTTTTTTTTTTCAGAATTAAAAATTAAACCACGAAACTTATATATTGCTCTATTCTTAAATATTGAGCTTTTCCTTTTTGGTTAGGATCTCCTTGAAAGTATTACTTCAAGTCATATCTATCAGGATTTTCATCTGAATTCTATAAGTATCTTATCTCGCTTATATATATATATATATATATATATATATATATATATATATATATATATATATATATATATATGATGGAAAAAGAAACAAAACAAGTTATATGTCTATCAGCGTTTTTTTTGTTTTTTTTTAATTATAAGACTCCTTCTGAGTGAATAAATTTGAGAAAATAAAATGCCAGTACAATATTTGACAATATATTTGTTGTCAAAAATGACGTTGTTCTTTTTAAGGCTGATATATATATATATATATATATATATATATATATATATATATATATATATACATATATCACAATAGATTCAATGAAAGAATTGAGTTAGTGAGAGATGGTGAAAGGTGTGAGAGGAGTAAGGAGGTCAGAACACCAGAGTTGATTGGCCAAATAAAGAATTTCATGGATAAGGACCGTCGTGTGTCTATAGAGACAGTAAGTGCACAGTTTGATGTCAGTGTTAGAACTGTACACACAATTATTCGAGAGAAACTGAACATACGGAAAATTTGCGCGAATACACCAGTCTGTAACTCCATCTTTGTCACATACTATTTGACCAAGATAGGAATCAAGACATTTCCCACCCTCCCTATAGTTCAGAACTTGCTTCCTGCAAGTTTTAGTTATTATCTAAGCTCAAGAAAGATCTTAGAGGCTATGGTTATGTGACAATTGAAGATGAACGAGGTCTTTGATTGCTATAAACGTTTTCACGCAAATATTACGCAAGTATAAATCATGTAGAATATCTGAATGAATATAATTACACGTAATAGTTTACTAAAGATGATCATCTCATAAAAAACGAAAAAAACAACAAAAAAGACAATAGAGATTTCATCAAAATGGAGTTTTTAGAAGAATATGCAAACTAGCTAGAATTTTGGCAAATGAATGCAATTTCACGAGCCATATATAACAACGTTGTATTTCTTTTTAATACATAGGAAAAGAGGCTTTTAATATGAATATCAATACACATTAAAAAATATCAGGAGTATAGATAAAAAGGTTTTACGAAAACCGTCAACTGAATGTCCTCAACATCATATAAGGTATCTCAACAAATCTGGTTCTTGTAGAATGAAAAATATAGCAGATCATTCTTCTTACACGAGGGTTTTAAAGTAATCAAAATTTTGCGACAATGTATAAGTTAACGTCAGTCGATATGTTATTCATTAAAAAATAAAATAAAAAATGAAGGGCACTTTAATAAATCAAACAAGCTTTGTTTAGAAGTGAATTTAAGATTTTAGTCCATTTAAAGAAATTGTACATACGAACTTGTTTTAAAAACAAGAAAACGACATATTTGAATTCAAAAACATTATCTCAGACTTTATTAAATATCAACAAAAACAGATTCTAATAGAATCAAAATTTCAAGAAAGAAAAAAAATAACAGAAAAAAAAACAAAGAAAAATGGAAGTAGAAAATCTGAGGAAAATAGAAGAGTTAAACGTGGAAATTGAAAAACAAAACAACTATGTTTGACTAAGAGGCAGAGTCCAGGCTGGATCTTAACCAGGACAAGAACTAGCGAGACCTGTAGAAATTCAAAAATGGCATTTTTCATATGTAATATATTTTGTGGCCATCCAGCGTGAATGAAGACCACGTAATATTATTGTAGCCCTTTTGTTCAAACTGTAAAAGTATTTATTTAAGTAATTTGGTTAATGTTGTGTCAGAATATGTCTGATTATTGCGATTTATCTCCAATATCCTTATAGGCATCTGTGACATATTTCCATTGTATGGACGCTCATTACGAATGGAAGCCCCACGATATCATTATACAGAACAGTAACTATCCTTAGACAGAACAGTAACTATCCTTAGATCCTAGTCAGAAGACAAAAGAAGGTATATTTAGGTTTAATGTACAGTCCAAAAGCGACATCATTTTTCTTTTAAATTTACATTTGTTTTTGCATTATGTTTCCGTGATCGGGAGATCCTATTTATTAAAAAAAGGAGGATAAAGGGTGATAACATACTACGAAGATTTAATTAATTTAATTTCCGTGGTATTTTATAGCCTTCTATCTTCCATTTTAATAAATAGGATCTCCCGATTGAATAAGGTATAGACTGGAAACCGTGACAAACGTACGTAAGTACGTTCGGACGTACGATAATAATATACGAATTAATAGGTGTCAAAAAGTTTGAGCAGATAGCGCATTTTTAGAACATTAATTAAAGCGCTACTAATAGTTTCACTGACAAAATTATATTTCAAAAGTTATGAAAATGTCAAATTTTGTAATACATATTTGTTGCGATTGGATTCTTTGCGACGAATAAAAATACCATTAAGAATATAAAAAAGCGTCAATTATATATTACCTCCAAAGAATATCTAAAAAAAGCGTCAATTATATATTACCTCCAAAGAATATAAAAAAAAGCGTCAATTATATATTGCCTCCAAAGAATATGAAAACGTAATTATATATTTCCTCCAAAGAATATAAATAAGCGTCAATTATATATTGCCTCCAAAGAATATAAAAAACGTAATTATATATTACCTCCAAAGAATATGAAAAACGTAATTATATATTACCTCCAAAGAATATAAAAAACGTAATTATATATTACTTCCAAAGAATATTTAAAAAAAGCGTCAATTATATATTACCTCCAAAGAATAAAAAAACGTAATTATATATTACCTCCAAAGAATATAAAAAACGTAATTATATATGTTGTGGTGGCAACCACTTATTTGCATATGCGAATAACATAACACTATAAATGGCAAGCCTAGGCAGAAGTGACGCCGAAGAGCGTACATGTCCTCCCACCAAGACTCTCTGACTCGACACCGTCATTTGTACATATTGTAAATATACCTTTTCTTTAATACACTTATTATTGCGTTATCTTGTTGTTTGCGTCTTCATTGTATTTCCTTACTAATTATTGTTCAACCTTGCAACCACAACAGTTGGCGACGAGATATGAAGCGTCAAATATAACAGTTTGACGAAGAACTATTTAAAAAAAAAATACAACGCAAGGGTTGACCCTTTTTTTTAAGGAATGCAAAGTGTTGACGAGCAAACGGATTTTACGCTAAAGAGAAGTTTCAACTCAAGTGAAAAAAAAAAACTCTAACGTGGCAAAAGCGACAATTTACGCCGTTTTCTGGGAATCCGACTTGCAAACGAATGTAAAAGTGAATTTGTGTTTGTCGCTACACGACAAATCTTACTAAAGGACCAACTTTCAAACGGAAAGCGAACTTTGTTCTCTCGCAAAAACGACAGGTGAGACCCGTATTACGAAAAGCAAGGAAGTAACCTACGAAAAAAGTTCACCAGTGGATTCTAATTACTGTTCTCCGTAAGCAAAACAACAACTAAAGGACTTTTTAATTAATGTTTTGGTTGACGTCGGTACTAAAAGGAAATACCACAGCTAAAACTAAAATTCAAGGAAAGGATTTTTTTTCTTGAAGTTGTCACTGAATAACGGATAATACAGTAAAACGTCACGGAAAAAAAGGTAATCTCAATTTAAGAGGTATTTTAATTACTAAAATACTAGAGAAAAAAACTCAAAGAACTAAATGTACTGCATACATTTATTCAATTGTGACTCGATTAAAAAAAAAAAAAACATGGAAGACTTATCAAAAATGCTCATGCAATTTTTACAAGCACAGGCTGAGCGGGATGAACGCAGACAAGCTACGCAAAACGAGCTTTTGCAAACACAAATACAGGACCAGGCTGACCGCGAGGAAAAGAGGACAGATTATTGAAATGGCAGCAGGAACAAGAAGAAAAGCAGAAAATGGCACAATTAAAGCAGAAAAAAAACTGCAATTGGAACAGGAAGAAAGGCATAAGAAACTGCAATTGGAACAGGAAGAAAGGCATAAGAAACTACAATTGGAATATGAAGAAAGACAAGAGGAACGTTTTGCTAAAACACTGGAACTACTAAAGAGTAATCGAGAAAATGTCGATAGTGTTAATTTCTCCTATACAACTATTTTTAATAGCATGGACACATTTCATTATGTGCCTGAGGAAGAGAAGAATTTTGAAGCATACTACACAAGATACGAGGATGTTTTTCAACTGGACTGTAAAAATTGGCCAAATAGTCAGAAAGTGAGCCTCTTACTCAGAAAATTGGGTACATCAGAACACAGCAAATTCGTAGATTACATATTACCTAAAAAAAACTGCGGAATTAGAGTTCATGGAAGCTGTAAAATTACTAAAAGAATTATTTAATCCAAATATATCTCTTTTTCATAAAAGATGGCTGTGCATGAATCTAAGAAAGATGGAGAACCAAGATTATTTGACATACGCATCAGTTATCAATAAAAACTGCGATAATTTTAAGCTTGCAGAACTAACGGTAGAAGATTTTAAATGTCTAATCTTCGCTCAAGGGTTAGTTTCCACGAAAAATGCAGAAATACGCAGACGAGTGTTGTCTAAGCTGGAATCTGAGCAAGATTTAACCCTCCAGAAACTAGCAGAGGACTGTGAAAGGGCCATTACACTAAAAAAGGATTAAAAAAATATAGAAGAATCCGGAGTGGCATATGTAAGAAAAGTTAGAAAACCATACGCACCAACCAAGAACTTTATAAAGAAAAGCAATGGAACGGGATATTCCAAAGATAATAACCATAAATATAGTACAGAATATAACAAGCCTCTTCCTAGATATAACTGTAAGAGATGTGCAGAAAAGCATTGGGAATCAGATTGTCCTTATAAGAACAAAAAATGCTACATTTGTAAGAAGGTGGGACACAAAAGCGATTGCTGCAGATATAAAGATTACACCAGAAAAAGAGTACAGCAAACAAAATCAAATACAAAATTAGACAAAGATCGGCGAAAATACGTAAAAGTGGAAATATTTAAAACATCAATAAAGTTACAACTCGACTCCGGCTCCGATGTTTCTATAATAAACCTGAATACGTGGACAAAGTTGGGAAAACCGGCCATGATGAAAACTAGTAAAGCAGCCCGGACGGTAACTGGTGGTGGTATAAAATTTGAAGGAGAAGTTGTCCTCCCGATAAAATTGAAAGGGATTTCGAAGAAATTAAAAATATTCGTACTAAAAAATAGTGAAAATCTGTTTGGAATAGATTTAATTGAGAAATTCGGACTATGGGATAAGCCAATCAATACATTCTGTAAAAAATTAGAATGTTCTTCTCCAACAACAGTAAATATAAAAGACGATTTAAAAGAATTATTTCCTGAGGCATTCACGACTAACTTAGGTCGCTGCAATAAATTCAAGGCCTCGTTTGAACTTAAAGAAAACGCCAGCCCAATTTTTAGAAAAAAGCGAAATGTTCCGTTAGCTGGGTTGGAAAAGATTGATAAAGAATTAAATAGATTGGAACAGACGGGAATTCTATCAAAAATAGAACACAGCGAATGGGCAGCCCCCATCGTATACGTAAAGAAAAAGAATGACGAAGAGTGTGCGCAGACTTTTCGACCGGGGTCAACTCCCTATTAAAAGATCACCATTACCCCCTACCAAGCCCAGAGGAAATATTCACGAAGTTGAATGGGGGTAATATCTTCTCCAAGATAGACTTGAGCGACGCGTATTTGCAAATACCGGTCGAGGAGAATTGCTCAAAAATACTATGCATCAATACGCATAAGGGATTATACAAATACAACCGATTGCCTTTTGGCATCAAAGTAGCGCCTGCCATCTTTCAGCAAGCGACGGAACCATGCTAAGTGGTATTGAGTGCGCATGTGCATACCTGGACATCATTGTTGTCAGAAGCAAATCCCTAGAAGAACATAAGGAACATTTGAAACAAGTATTTACTCGAATACAAGAATTCGGCTTTAAAGTAAAAGAAAGTAAATGTGACTTTTGTATGAGCGAGATTAAGTATCTTGGACACATAATAAACAAACATGGACGACGTCCAGACCCAGACAGATCTGCGTCAATAAAAAATATGCCAGCACCCGATAATGTAACAACCTTGCAGATTTTCTTAGGACTCGCAAATTATTACCAATCTTTTATTGAAGGAATGCATAACTTGTGAGCCCCCTTTAAATAATCTGCTTAAAAAGGATACACCGTGGAACTGGACGCAAGAATGTCAAACCGCTTTTGACAAAATAAAGAGCGCACTAACATCCGAATTATTCTTAACGCACTTTGACACAAACTTAAAAATAGTCGTCGCTAGTGACGCTAGCTCCTACGGCTTAGGAGCATGCATTCAACATATTATGCCGGATGGGTCTAGAAAACCAATAGCGCACGTTTCGAGAACGCTGATACCAGCCGAAAGGGCATATTCACAAATCGAAAAAGAAGCGTTGAGCATAATCTTTGCCGTGACTAAATTTCACCGATATTTATATGGTAGACAATTCATACTTGAAACCGACCATAAACCGTTAGTCACGATCTATGGATCAAAAAAAGGATTGCCGGTATACACCGCAAATAGATTGCTGCGCTGGGGTACAATACTACTTAATTACGATTTCCAGCTACAACATCTAGCATCAAAAAAGATTTGCCATGCGGATGGACTGTCAAGACTGATACCACAGAAACACAATCTGGAAGAATCAGTCATTGCAGCAATTCGGACAAATGTTGAAGTAAAAAATATGGTAGCAAACATCATTAAGGAACTACCCGTAACTTTGTCGGACATTAAAAGGGAAGCCGAGAAAGACGAATATATAAAGGACATAAAAGAGAAAATTATAACGGACACAAAGGTGCAGGAAGTTTTCTCCATATGTGACGATGTGTTACTGTACAGCGAGAGAGTGGTAATACCCAAAACATTGCAGAATAGGATGTTAAGAGATTTCCACACAGGACATCCGGGGATAAATCGAATGAAGTCGTTAATGAGAAGCTACGTGTACTGGCGTAACATGGACACTGACATAGCGACAACAATTGATAAATGTAAAGGATGCCAGTTAGCGGCAAAATCTCCACCTATAGTACACAAACCTTGGCCAAAAACCGACCAACCATGGTTGAGAATCCACATGGACTTCGCTGGTCCAGTAGGTGAAAACTATTATTTAATTGTAGTGGATAGTTTCACAAAATGGCCGGAGGTAATGCGTTACAGGAATCCAACAACGAACAACTCAATAGGGTTCCTACACGAGTTGTTTGCAAGATTCGGTGTACCAGACACACTGGTCACTGACAACGGAACGCAGTTCACATCCGCAGAGTTTAAGGAATTTTGCGACACGTTCCGAGTGAAGCACATCACGACTCCGCCGTATCATCCAAGGTCGAACGGCCTCGCGGAAAGGTTCGTGGACACGCTAAAACGAGCGTTAAAGAAATCCATTGGAACACCAACAGAAAAAGCTTTGCAACAATTCTTGCAAGTATATAGGATTACACCACATCCTAGTACACCATCAAACATATCACCAGCTGATCTAATGTTTGCCAGAAAGGTAAAATCAGCGTTTGACAAACTATTGCCAAGGCAGGCAAAAGAAATATAACTCGGGAGATCGAGTATATTTTAAGTGCTACAGAAATAACACATTTTACTGGGAATGTGGAGTAGTGGATAAACGCATTGGTGATTGTACATACATGATTAAAGGTCCACAGAATATACATAAAAGGCACCTAAATCAGATAAAAAAACGTCATATCCAAGATGATGATGATACGACAACAGTCGAAGAGGAGGACACCATAGATATCATATACGAATCTTTTAATTTGGAACCGCCTCAAAATGCACCTGAACCCCGAAGATCAGGTAGGAAAAGAAAAGTGAATGAACCATTAATGGTAAACCAAAAAGAAAAAGATATTGAAACCTGTGTGACTTCAAATCTTGGGAGGGGGGTGTTGTGGTGGCAACCACTTATTTGCATATGCGAATAACATAACACTATAAATGGCAAGCCTAGGTTGGCCTTGGTGTGTCTTACTCAAATGCCACCAGAAGTGACGCCGAAGAGCGTACATGTCCTCCCACCAAGACTCTCTGACTCGACACCGTCATTTGTACATATTGTAAATATACCTTTTCTTTAATACACTTATTATTGCGTTATCTTGTTGTTTGCGTCTTCATTGTATTTCCTTACTAATTATTGTTCAACCTTGCAACCACAATATTTTACCTCCAAAGAATATAAAAAAACGTCAATTATATATTACCTCCAAAGAATAAAAAAACGTAATTATATATTACCTCCAAAGAATATTAAAAAAGCGTCAATTATATATTACCCCGAAGGATATAAAAACGTAATTATATATTACCTCCAAAGAATATAAGAACGTAATTATATATTACCCCCAAAGAATATAAAAACGTAATTATATATTACCTCCAAAGAATATAAAAACGTAATTATATATTACCTCCAAAGAATATAAAAACGTAATTATATATTACCTGCAAAGAATATAAAAACTTAAGTATATATTACCTCCAAAGAATATAAAAAAACTAATTATGTATTACCTCCAAAGATTAAAACGTCATTACATTTTACCTCCAATGAATATAAAAAAGCGTCAATTATATATTACCTCCAAAGAATATAAAAACGTTATTATATATTACCTCCAAAGGATATAAAAACAACGTCAATTATATATTACCTCCAAAGATATTGCGTTTAAATTATCTCGTCGAGTGTATGTGTGTGTGTGTGTGTGTGAGAGAGAGAGAGAGAGACAGACAGACAGACAGACAGACAGAGTGAGAGTTCTTATGATCCCCGAAATGACTAGGCTGATTGTTTTGAACTTTCACACAAATATGTACTTGCGGTGTTCGTTTTTTTCTTTTTCTCATGTGAATGTCCTTATAGGTATCGAACATCTATAAGCCAAAAATTCCAATTAAAGAAAAACAGACCGATTTTGACCAAATGCTACACAGCAAAACATTACAAGTTTGTTTGGAAAGTTTTGCACCGCACAAGCAGAAGGGTCCGACAGTGCAACGTAGACTACAATATACTGTGGACTAAGTCACTGCGGGGAGATATGTAGTATTTACTCGCTCTATACCGCAGTGAGTCCTGACTAAATTTTTTCATTAATCGAATTGATTAAAAATTGGTGATTTCAATGACAATAAAAGTATTGGAACTGTGGTAAATGCGTTGAACCTCATTTGATCCCTGACAATGTCGTGCCTCCCTGCTAGCACACATATATATATATATATATATATATATATATATATATATATATATATATATATATATATGAACAAATGATTAATAAAACATGTTAAAAGAATCTAGAAAAAGAGTTAAAAACATATTTAATTTTAAAAAAAGGAAGCACAAGATAAGTGGATAGTCCTTAATCCGCGGAGTTTCGAAGACATACTCTCCTTCTCATCAGAGGGCAGGAATTAGCAAAATGCGGGATCGGATTTTGCATATAAAACATTATATATATATATATATATAAGGCATATATATATATATATATATATAAGGCATATATGGATAAAATATTTCATACTAGCACTACCCGCTAATCAGCATAGGTTGTTGTTGTTGCTGCTGCTGCTGCCCAAGACACCCTCACCCCCTATATGGATATTGAGCAAGCTCCACCCATTAAAAAAAATATCAGCGAGGGTAAAAATAAAAAATTAGACACAGTAGTCAGCCCAGATGGAGAGATGTGAAACAAAAAGAAAAAAAAAGTAGTAGGGAGGCAAGCAGGTTCGAACCTGTATAGCGAATGATGAAAGGAATATGTAAAAAAAGGCATCCATTTAGTTGTCGAGAGAGAGAGAGAGAGAGAGAGAGAGGGAGAGAGAGAGAGAAAGAGAGAGAAAGAGAGAGAGTGAGTCTGTACTTTTTTACGGAATAAAAAACATTGTTTGAAGAGAAAGAAAAAGAAAGAAAATTCCCTTAACGGAAAAAGCATGTGAGAAACATTTACCCTTGGGGTAACCTCCACGGAACCTCCACGGAACCTCCATGGAAAGCCCACCAAAGCCCATTTTTCTTTCTTTTTCTTTCTCTTGAAACAATGTTCTATTGTCAAGAGTGTTTTTATTCATAAAGTCTGAAGAAATGCTGGTTTTGAAAATTTTCAAATGATATAATGTGTGAAATTGTCGACTGGACATGGAAACAATTGTAACGTAAAATGAAATACACTTTTTTGTTGCCATCAACATCTTTTTTGAATGTCTTGATTTTGCTTACAAAGTATATATATATATATATATATATATATATATATATATATATATATATATATATATAATACAAAAACTACTTATCTTAAAAGATTCCAATATGAAAATAATACAATTCGGGACGAACCGACAATGAAAGACCAGATAAGAACGACAAATTGGATTTACGAAACCAAAAAAACCCAACCTTGATCGCCCTTCGGGACCCTGACACGTTTCGTTGGCCAAATCCTGGTAAAGCAACAACGACTATGTAGAGCAGGATAAGAGTTCACAAACAAATAAAGTAAAGGCACAATTTAAAAATAAAACACGTATAAAGTACGTTTAGAAGCCAAATCACAACGCAATGTTATCAAAATAAACACATATTTGTTTGTTTAAAATTAATATTTCGGCGATAGACGCCATCCTCAGAGTTGTACACAATTTTTTTTCTTTTCCTTTTCTTCGCCTTGAAGTTAAAGTGAAAGTAAGAAACAGTTAGTAAAGAACAAATAAAATATATGGCAAAATCTGAGATATATATGTATATTTTTTTACAAGGGAATCAACACTTATCAAGACCCAGAGACCACTCGAGGATAAGGGTTAACCAGTGTACAGTAGTCAAAAGGACAATATCATAGTAATCGTTAGAAGTGTAAATTTGGTAAAATTGGATTACTTAAGGGGAACGGCTCATGGCGTTTGTTTAAATTCAACTTGACACTTTGAGTTATTTAGGAATCCCAAAGTGTGCGCGCTTTAGGTCCACGCGAGAATCACGCGTGACTACGACTCTTAAAAAAAAAGCATTGAAAACTACTAAACAAAATCCATGTGTTATATTCGCCACTTTTATCTTACTTTCACGATTTGCCTTCGCCCTTAATCCATTTACAGTACCCAACATAAGTGTATGCATTTCTAAATCGTGTTTTTCGAAATAAATCGGTGGAAGGGGTTAGGTATCTGTGTGCGGGATTGGGGGGGGGCGGAGAAAATATAAGGGGGGAGGGTCAGGCCGGTGTCTGATGTTTAGCTGGTGACGGTCGTCCTTCACGGTGCCTTGTATTTGTGTACAAAGCATGCCAGGTGCTTGCGCTCCCCAGGCGATCGTCACGTCACGTGCCATTCGATCTCTTTGGTCGGCGATCAGAGTGTGACGGAGAGTCCAACTCTCGAGAGACCCGAACGAGAATTTGGTGGAGATGTGAGCTGTAATTACCAGGATCACGACATGGACCAGTGATTGTCGGTTTATGTGGTACTGTTCAACAGGACAGACTGACATACTTAAATATTTACATTGAAATGCTGGTGTTGATAACGTTACACATCACATAAATGTATCTCCGTGTGTATGTATGCATGTATGTATGTATGTATGTATGTATCTATCTATCTATCTATCTATCTATCTATCTATCTATCTATCTATTACTTTCTTTCTTTGCCATTTTACTCCCGATCTCTCTCTTTCTCTCTCTCTCTCTCTCTATATATATATATATATATATATATATATATACATATAGAAAAAATGGTAATTAGTAAAAACCTGAAAAAAGTGCTCAATACTATTGCATAGCAAATATATATCTTTTTATTATCGTTTTTTTCTGCTTAGGTACACATTTTTCGATTACCGAATCGTATCTACGACCCGGTAACTTCATCAGACTTTACAGAAATTAGAAAAACGATATTAGAAGAAGCGTATATATATATATATATATATATATATATATATATATATATATATATAGATAGATAGATATGTATGTATATATATATATATATATATATATATATATATATATATATATAGCCTCCAACCAAAAGGGACAAAATTATAAACCTAATATTTGTTAAGAATAACAACTGTGAAAAATGAAATTTTGACAACTGGTAGTCGTTATCATCCATAATAACATACTAAAATTGGAATCATTTGCAAAGGATAAAAAAAAGAATAACAATTATTTACTTATTTTCAAAATAGGAACGCCCAAAAGTAAGGGACAAAATTGAGAAAAACAATGTAAATAGTAAGCTACATTCAAATTTTTTGATTTCCTCTAAAGAATAAGTCTTACTTAGTCATTTGTAAACGTTGCGTCAGCTGTCACCATGGCGAAACGCCAATATTTGATTACTCTCTGAGACAAGCTGCTGTGAAGCTACACAAGGAAAAGCACACCATTAGAGAGATTTATGAGGAAGTGAAACGTTCCAAAAGTGTTGTAGGCAGGGTTGTTTAATCCTAAAATGATACTGGCAAAATAGTTAGTGCTTTTAAAACCGGCAGACTCCGAAAAACTTCGGCAAAAGAAGATCAAATACTGCAACGTATGTCATTAAAGGACCGTTTTAAGTCTTGCACAGAAATTTAAAAAGATTATGAATAGTACCTCATGTGTTAATGTGTAAAGACTAACTGTTTTAGACGACTGCAAGAAATAGGACTGTTTAATCGAACTTCACGGAAGAAACCACTTAGTTTGAAAAATAAGAAGAGATTAGAGTTTTCAAACAGGTATGTAATTTGGACATATGAAAATTGGGTAAAAGTATTTTTCAGTGATAAAAGCGACTTAATTTATTTGGAAATGATGGTAAAAATAATGTAAAGAGACGTATTGGTGAAAGATTAAGTGCAAAGTGTACTAAAAAAACTGTCAAGTTTGGGGGCGAAAGCGTCATTATATTTGGAATGTTTTTTAGCCAAGGTACAACGTCTCTTGTCCGGTTACAAACTCGTGTAAACGCGCAGATCTATAAAAACCATTGTTCAAGATCACGTTGTGCCAATCATACAGAATTCAGGTTCCGATAGGGCTATCTTTAGGCAAGATAATACCCCCATGTCACAAGGCAAAGGCGGCAATGAGTTACCTTAGCGAGCATGATTCCGAAATTATGGACTGGCCAACGCAAAGTCCTGACTTAAATTCAATAGAAAATCTGTTGAAGACATTCGGAGTGAAAGTTATGGAAAAAAATCCCACTAACACAGAGGATTTGTGGGTGAAGCTTCAAGAAGAATGGTCTAAAATTTGTGTGTGTGTGTTTCTGTGAGTATATATATATATATATATATATATATATATATATATATATATATATATATATATATAGTAGCTGAACGCTAGACCGTGCCCGATCGTGCAATACGCTTACACATGGTATTTTAATTTATGCAGATTACGTATGTATTATTATAGAATCAATCTTCGACAAATAATTTACTTGATGACTAATTTGCAAAAAAAAAAAAAAAAGATTTAAATTTAAAAAGAAATATGAAAACAATAATAACAATAATGCTGTTCATCAATTTCTGGCTGTGTTAGTTTGCAATATCACGTCAGCTGATATTTGGGCTTGATGATAAATATCCTGGAACAGTAACTTCTGATTAATGTTAAGTTTTAAAATATGTTAACGAAGAAATGAGTTGTAGCGATTTTAAATGACATTAATAAGACAAAATTTAAATAAAATGTTGAGATGCTCCGGGGTTGAAGAGGGGATCATTCGATCTGTAGTCGAACGCTCTACCACTGAGCTATATATCTAAATGGAAGTAAACGATTTTTTTTTAAAGAATAAATGCTTGGCTGCAATTTTATTATCTTCCTTGGCCGGTGTAAGTTAAAATATTCCCTTGCAAACATTCTTCTTTTTATCTATAAGAAAGAAAGACTATTTTTAGGATCGGAGTTTTTCGATTTTCAATACTTATCGGATAAATTTCTGTACAAAACATATCTAAGAACACTGCCAGACATATAAATTACCTTTGTGTAAAATTTGCAAAAGATAAGCTCAGCCGTTTCGGAAGCTATAAGGAAGCAACTCCTTTACACATTAAGTAAATATATATATATATATATATATATATATATATATAAAGCATATTGTCTATGTGTGTCTGTAAAGTATATATATATATATATATATATATATATATATATATATATATATAAAGCATATTGTCTATGTGTGTCTGTGTGTATATGTGTGTATGTATGAGTGAGTTCCCTGTGGACTCAAAAATGGCTGGGCATATCTTTTTGAAATTTCACACAAATGAACTTTATGTATATGGGCTTGTCCTTAAATAGATCTTGTATATGAACGCATTCGATAGGCATAAAAAAATCGATGATCGAAAACATTCGATTAAAGAAATAAGTTCAATTTTGACAAAAAATAACACTTTTGTACACCTTTACATGACAAGTCTATTTGAAAAATTTTAACACCGCATAATAAAAAAGGCCCAATCAATTGTAGATTCTTTTATAAGATAGGGGCTCCTTCGAAATGAATGTTTCTGTTCAGACCGCAGCTGAACCATGGTACTTGATTTTTGCGTTTAAAACTTTAAGTGAAGCTATTAATTACAGATAATTTTATATAATCAACAGTAGATTCTGCACAGTGCAATGTAGACGATAATATATTTTGTACTAGGTCACTGCGGGGAGGCATATGAAGCTTCCTTCCGGTACACTAAAGGAGAGGGGGTCACTTACTAAAGCAGGCGATCGGTCTTAATCGATCGATTTGATTGAAAAATTGGACGATGTCACTGATTTCGATTACAATAAATGTATGTTTGATCCTCATTCAAATCAGGACAACATCGGATCTTCCCACAAGTATATATATATATATATATATATATATATATATATATATATATATATATATATGCATGCTAAAGAGTGAAACGTTTGTTGATCATCATTCAAACCAGGACAACATCGGATCTTGCCACAAGTATCTATCTATCTATATATATATATATATATATATATATATATATATATATATATATATATATGCATGCTAAGTGTTGAAACATCATGTTGAACAAAGATGGCGGCAATAAATCAAATCGGCGAAGAATCAAATGCAGCTTCGATCTTGAGTGTTAAGTAATTCCAGTAACAAAAATGGCGGCGAAACATAAAATGCAGGTTCCTAACAGAGACGACGGCGAACTGATTGAATCCAAAATTCGACATTTTTTATAGTAACTTTTGAATCTTCTGATTGGTTGGTTATTATAACAGTGGTTATAAAAACGATCGTCGAAATCATTGGTGTCATATCCTCATTATGGTCAAAAACATTTTATTCGCCCCTCAAGTAAAGCGTATTGCTACTTTGAATATAAGGATCTGCTATTTGACATCGCGTATAACAGTGGACTGTGGTGAGGTAAGGAGCGAGATGTCTGTCACATTACGTTTAAACTCATGCGGGTTAGTACAGCCAGAGAAGATCTTGTCAAGATCGCTGGAAAAATGGTTGAATAACTCTACCGCTCCAGAAGATATCTCACTGCCGATTCAATTCTCTCTATATATTAAAGCCAGGGACGCCCTAGAATGGAGTATTTTTGATTATCTGGACAGGGGCTGCTCGGAGCGCCCTATCTAGCCTTGATAGAGTTCAAAATCGGTTTCGAAACGTAGTAAGTGATGCCGTTCTCCCTTACCTTCAACCGCTGTCCCACAGAAGAGACGTTACGAGCCTTCCTCTGCTCCATCGTAATTTTCATGGCGAGCGGTAGACTAAATTCCAACCTATGTCCTCCCCACTGCCAAACTTTCACAAAACACTCTACTAGTTACAACCACTATATACAATTTCCCCGCTCTCTATCTGTGCTTAAATCCAAACGCAGATTCTATGAACAACGCTGCTTTCCCTGAAGTTCCCGCCTGTAGAACACTGTTCCGCTGATCTGCTTCCTGGTTGAATACAACCTAGTAGCCTTCAAATCCTATGTAAACAAGTTATTGTTGAGCCGTCACCATAAATAATCACATCCTATCCAATTTGCACCATTAACGATTACTATACTAACATCTTACATACATTAAACCTCATGCTCGAATGGCATTTGGGCCTTGATAAGTGGTGACTCCCAAGTAAAAAAAGAAGCAGGAAACTGAGAGGGAATTCCAAAAGTCAGATGAAAGAAATTATTATTCCAGAATCTAGAAACTTCGACATGAATGGAATTTTGCTGCTTGTAAGGATAGGCACGCAATAAAATATGAAAATATTTTCATGGCAATCAAACTATAGATAGGTGTCGGCGTCTAAGTATTTGTCAGACTGTGGAAACTTTACGACTATTCTTTACTGTCTGAAGTAAATCCTAAAAATCCACGTACAATATATCATATCACCTTATAATATGATACGTGTATATATGAAAAAACTCTTTCTCTTTTATCTTTTCCTCTCTCTTTCTCCCTCTCGGACCTTGGAATTAAATTCGACAGCCGCGTAACTTTCCTTTATTTAGTCAATATTTTTCATGAGTTGTGTTTCTGACAAATCGGAGAAAAATTCATTGTTTCCCATCGAAATTAAACTACCACTTATTGTTGACATTGTTCTTTTTTCCTTTTTTTTTTTGAGCTGTTTACGTCAAGTGGCTTCGTGCCTTGTTTAGAGTAATTTCATTTGCATATATAAATGTTTACATATATTTCTATCTCGGTCTTTTCCTGTTTCCTGGTATGTATCTATTTATCCCGCTTTCTTTCTCTCTCTCTTTCCCCATCCCTCTCTCTCTCACTCTCTCTCTCTCTCTCTCTATATATATATATATATATAATCGTAACTTTGTCTCTGTGTGTGAGTTCGTTCCTTATAGACTCCAAAACGCCTGTATAGATTTTCTTAAATTTTACATAACTTTAGTGCATAAGTCTAGAAGTGATCTTAGATAAGTTTTGTCTCAGAATACCCCCGATACTTACCGATAATCGGTAATCGAAACCGTTATTTTTATTCATCTATCATCGGTAAAGTCATTTTTCTATGTTATCGCTTAGCAACACTGATAGAATAACGGGCCGTGACAATTCTACTGTGGGTAAGTTGATAGCGTGTTTTTTCTTGTTTTTTTTTGTTGTTGTTGCATAACGTGGTCTATAGGTTCAAATTCTGCACGTAAATTTTTTTTTTTCATTAACTGCAAAGACTTGAAAATTTAGGTGTTTTCTTTTATTTTTATTTTGCATGACGTCGTCTGTAGGTTCAAACACCACACGTAAATTTCTTAATTTTTTTTCGTCAACCGGAAAGACGTTTATATAAAATAATTTCTCTCTCTACCCCTCTCTCTATCTCTTTCTTTCTCTTTCTCTCTCTCTCTATATATATATATATATATATATATATATAAAGAGAGAGAGGGAGATAGATAGATAGATAGATAGATAGATAGATAGATATATAAATGTGCTGTGTAACTGGGAATAGCGAGCTCGTTACACTTTCTTTATAAAGTGTTGACAGATCTTATTTCTATGTTTCGCCTCGATGTGTGGCCTCCAGAGCAACCCGATCCCCGTTGCAATATAACAAGATATCTGCAACTGGAAAGCAAACACAATAGCTACACCATCATGAAAGCTCCGGGGAAAGTGGCTCATTTTACAACGACTTTTCAACTTGGACTCATATCAGATTTTTTTATTTTTTTTTATTAAGGCGGTTTGTTATATTGTTTCTAAAAAATGACACATTTGAACTGGGCTCGGTGAGGTGTGTCATTTACTGGGTGTTTTAGGTGTCAAAATACTATGTTAATTTTCATTTTATGTCTCTGAATATTTGAGATGAGGATAGATATTATTTGAATTGTTCTATTCTCGAGCGTTATTGTCACAGAAATATTCTCATGAATATTTTCAAAATAATATTTGAATTAAAAATATTGTAAGTAAATTGAAATAATTTTAAATTATATTTGAAAATATCCTGTCTATTTGTAATATGTAAAAAAAATCATTTAGTTTTTATTCGAAAATAACAAAACCATTAGAATTCAAAATATGTTATGCCTTTACGGCATGGAATACGTGACTTTTTTTTAAAGACACATAACCGTTAGAATTTTTTAAAAAATCTAGACGTCTTGAAATAAAAAAAATACGAAATGGTGATGAAAATATAAATATTTTAAGTATAGTTTGTAAGTCATTGATATCCTCCCATGTAGGTTTTCACAGGATGAAGCAGTCATCGAGGTATCTTTTCCATACCTCGATGACGGCTTCATCCTGTGGAAACCTATATTGGGGGACATCAAGGATTTAAACACCATGCTTAAAAACCTACATCCCAAAATTAAATTCACTCTAGAACAAAACTCGACAGAATTACCCTTCTTAACATACTAATAAAAATTCAAAACAATAACATTATCACAGAATCTACCACAAACCTGCAGACCCTCAACAATACCTGCACTTTAAAAGCCATCACCCCAAAAGCTGCATAAAATCTATAACCTACATCCTAGCACGTAGAATCTGTACGTGAGTCACAGACAAATACCTCCAAACTAATCGACTTAAGGAACAACGAATTAATCTAAGGAGTAAATACCCAACAAAATTTATAGGCAAAGGTATCCAACAAGCGACAAATATACCAGTAGAACAATCGACCCCCCCAAAAAAAAACGAAACAAAGAACATATCCTAACGTCTCCACACATAACACAAACTACCCAGAATTTTTCACAGAGAAAACGAAAAACCTCGCCATACTTACCCAAAACAGAAAACTAAACGGCTTTTTTTCTTTTTTATTACATTTTCACTCCAAACAAGGCACATTGCCACTTTGATGTAGGGGGATACTGTCAGGGACATAAGCTATAGGGGTACTATGTGGGGAGTTGGGCAGCAAGATGTCGGTTCACGTTACACTTGGACTTCTGCATGTCAGTACAGTTGGGGAAGCAGGAACCCGGAACCCGGAAGGGAATGCCAAAGTTTAGCGGTTCTGAGGAAGACACTACTGGAGAAGAAGGCTCTCTTACATCTAGGGATCTCAACTGTGAAGGTGTGGGATTTTGCTGTTTATCGGGTTTGTCCGGGGTATTTACCTCGAGGGGGTACAAGTGATTGCAGTTTGTCGGAGTATTCACCGTAAAAGTTCTTGTAGAACAGGCAGAGAAATGCTACATTTCGTCGATGGGACAGAGGCTGAAACTTGACAGCGAGGAATAAAATAAATAAATAAATAAATAGGGCTTATCTATAAAATATAAGAAAGTCGTCACGATGAAAGATAAAAACAAGCATAAAGACCTAAAGTTGGGAAGTAACAGCAATGAGTGTATATTAGTACTTCAGATCAAAGCGAAGACTTAGGCCAATAAACAACAGCCAAGTTCAAATAATACCAATACCTCCCCGCTGCGACAGCTTGACCACACATGATCGTATTCCTCCTCTTCCTTACCTTCCACTCCACTCCCTTTCTTCACCAAACCTCCCTTCAAAAATCTACTATTAACATTAACAAAGTATACTCCGCTTTCTTTCATGGCGTAATTCACACCCAAATATATCTTAAAAAAAAAACGAATGTAATCTTGACTCCCGGGGATTCTGTTGAAACATGTATGCACATATACAATCAACAATGTGTGTATAATAAACACTATATACCAGCTTTGTCCTCCATTGAGTACTCTTTAACAACCGCAGATTTCATTGGATTTACATCTAGGAAACCAATCTACACAACCATTATACATACATACATACATACATACATACATACATACGTACATACATATATGCATGCCTTCATGCATATATATATGTGCATATTTTTCTTTACGAAATTTCACACACACACACATATATATGTGTGTGTGTGTGTGTGTGTGTGTGTGTGTGTGTGTGTGTGTGGAATATATACTAGCAGAAGTACCCGTCATTGACTGGGTTCAAAAATCGCCTACAGAAAATGGATTGTGATTAATGAAAGTATGATAGGTTATGAAAAGAAGGGGGTTGTAAAGAGACAGATTTTGATTCTCAAAAGTTTTACCCTAAGCAAAATATGATGAAAGTAAAGATAATTTTCGCGAAAATATATTTTTTTATATCAACTTTGTTTCCATTCGTAGCCAAGAGTGACCAACAAAATGATGTTTCCTTACAAGGAGAAAATATTATGTATATAATAATATAAATATACAAGAAATTAATGTTACCATAGTAAATAAAAGTTACTTTTATGGTAGAAAAGTTCATTGGTTTGTATTTTTAAGTAGTTTGTAAAAAAAATGTTTTTAATTCACGAACCGGTTTAAAAAAAAAAAAATGGCAGCGACTTTGAAATGGAGAGCCCCGTTTTCAATTTGAAGGAGAGGCACCTGAGCATTCTGTGTTAACAAGTTAAGAGACTTCCGTCAACATGAGGAATATTTATAAACATATTTTAATGTTTTCGTTATTTTGTGCTTGAGGAATATTCGATTCTGACATGTGTAGTTTATATACAAATTAATTTAAGTAGTTATCGCCTCAAATTTCGTTTTAATTTCGGTTCGCTGAAATTATTTGAAGTAAAGATCATTAAAAACTATTTCAAAACAAAAAGAAAACATGAACTGAACTTTTATTGACTATGGTAACATTTATTTCTTGTATATTTATTTTTTCGGGTAGTCGTTTGTTGGCTTTTCTGCTAAACATTCTAACTAAATAATATCGACGAAATATCGAAAAACAAAGAAACAAAAACAGTTTTGAAAAATAATGAAGCTTTACTTAGTTTAGTAAAATAATCCGAAACAGTAAAATGGGATATTAAAAAGTAAACACGTAATTACTATAGTTTTTAAAGCAAAGAATCGATATAAAATGAATAAGAAGAAAGTGTCGCCCTTTTCAAGCAGAACAGCTTTGTTTCAGTTTTACAGCATTGTAACGGTGTAGTATTGCGCCGTCGGATTCAGGGTTGTACTAGTGTAATTTAAAGAATACGCAGAAAGGATTGTAATCAACTGAATTCCTTCTAGTACACTGACAAAAAAAAACTTATACAGATATATAAAAAAAAATAAAAAGGTTATGTAAATGTTTTTAAAAAGACACGTAATCACGTGACCATGATTTTTTCCTTCTTTTGACATGATAACAAGTAATGTTCTTATTTTTTATTATTTATCTATTTATCTATTTTCGAAAGAGTGCCACGTGCAATCGGAGAACGAAAAAAACAGAGTTATGCAAAATTTGTGTCGAGAATTGTCTACAGTGAATTTATGAGGTGAATTTATTCGACAGAATATGATTCAATTAAAAAATAAATAAAAGCTAACGTAAATTAAGATTAAAGTTAAGGTGTTATTGCGGACCCTCACCCCTTTTAAAAACCTTGTTAAACTTTGTGACATATTTATATTGTATGAAGGTCAGGCGCAAACGAACACCCAATAATTTTATTATACCATATTTCTTCAAACTGAAACATAATTATCAAAGTATACTTACGCAAAGAGATATGAAACGTCTTTGTTAAAGTCTGTGCCATATTTTCATGGAGTACATGCGCGAACGCAGACCCCACAATTTTATTATACAGTCCCTATTAAAGTTGAAACATACTTATCAAAGTATTCTTATATACATCTATATCAAAAACCCTTGTAAACGTTTTTTTTTTTTTTTCATTTTTTCCATACTTTGGGGGCCAGGCGCGAACGCAGACCACACAATTTTTATGAACCACCGTTCTGCTAGATCAATCATACCCATTCGTGATCCTCGATACATCTTCTATCATTATATGTCATCAGTTTTTTAAAAATAGTCAACCATATAGGAGCCTATTCGTGACCAGACACACATACACACAGACATACAAACACACACATACACACACCGACGTTCAGCTTTATATATATATATATATATATATTAACCTGATGAATCCTAGCGTGGATGAATATTCTGTGTAGCTTAATTGCCATATATATTTTATACCTTATTATAATATTGCCATATATATTTTATAACTTACTATATATATATATATATATATATATATATATATATATATATATATATAACATGTTGTATTATTCTTCCTGTTTAATAATCTCAAAAACACAGTTTGTTATTCCATCATTAAATTTGTCTGTAATATTTGTAGATGAATTAACACGTGACTATGCAACGTTTTATCGTCAGTCGGTACCTCTGTCACATTTAAGTCCATGACATGTTTAGATTCGTCCACTCATCTTTAGAAATGACCACGTCCGTCTTTCTGTGTCGCGTGAATAAACAATTACAATTAATAATAATAATAACAACATCAATAATAATAATATCAATAATAATAACAATAATAATAATAATAATAATAATAATAATAAAAATAATAATAATAACAACAAAAACAGCAATAATAATAATAATGATAATAATAATAATAATGATGATAATAATAATAATAACTATAACAATAACAATAATAATAATGATAATAACAATGATAATAATAATAATGATAATAACAATAATAATAATAACAACGACAATAATAATAATAACTATAATAATAATAATAACAATAATAACAACAACAACAATAATAAAAACAACAACATCAATAATAATAATAATAGTAATAATAATAATAATAATGATAATAATAATAATAATAATAATAATAATAATAATAATAAATACAAATGATTTATTCTTTAAGTTCTTTATATTTTCTTTATTCATTTGGTTAGGTTGTTTTGTAGAGGAAAACCGCTGAGATCTTTTTTCAGAACATGATGATGTTTTTAAAGAGAAATAAAAGAAACACCAACAATAACATCACTGTTTGATGCATTTCAGGTCAGGATGCCGATATCCTAAGAGAGTCAGATGTGATATCAGGTAAATATTATTGAAAGAGTGCGGCCATAGTTTTTTCTTCTTTACAATAGACTATTCCAATAGATTTTATTCTTTCCTTTTTTATTAACTTCGGCCGTTTATAAACGCAGAGATAGGGAGAGATTCACTGAAGCGAGAGTTATAAACACTGTGTAATATAAGAGTGGGAAGTCAAACAACTGCGGTGAGAGAGGATGAGAGTAATAGACAGAAACCCAATAAAGTATCGATGAAATTGGGTTGAATTAATTTTTAGGTATTCATGGTTATGTATAATAACAACAACTCTTTTCATTGTCTGACTCTCGAGTGTGCATTCCTTGATATCTTATATGCTTTTATATAGAGTGATGTGGTAGGTGTATCAGAATTTTTGTAGGAATTTTTGACACCCCTAACACGAAACTGAGGATAAAATATAAAAAACTCGTAATTTCTCTTTTAAAAGTGGGTTGTTTATTTTCTTTATGGATTATACTTCCAAAATAAACTATTACAGTTGTTTTAAAAGTAATAGAAATTTTTTTTTTTTTAAAAAAACAGTAATGAATTTTACGAACTCAATATTTTTCAATTTTTAAACTTAAAAAATCTATCAAAATTTTTCTATTGATTCTATTTTTACGATATTTTCAGGGTCAATGTGAAATTTTATGCTCTTTCCAATAAACCGAATATAATATTTTAGACAAACGTTTTTTTTTAATTCACGCCCCTCCCATTTTCAAGCGTCTATTAAAAAGTAAATAATTAATTTACTCACCAAAGTTTTATATATCATAAATTGAAGAGAAAAGGTCAATAAATAATATATCCAAATTTAAAACAAAAAAAGTAGTGATTTTAGAAATTTACCTGTAAAGTTCGAAGTTAAAAATTTTTTTTTTAAAACTACGTTGTTTGTTTTTTCTTTTGTTGTTTTGAATGAAACCTTGGTCCTTGCTCCTTTAATTGAAAAAAAAATCAGGGCTTGAATTACATTTTTCGAGTAGTTATAAACTTTGAAAGACAGGGGGTCGAATAATTCACCCCCCCCATTTCAAATGTCTATTAAAAAGTAAATAATTAATTTACTCACCAAAGTTTTATATATCACAAATTGAAGATAGAAGATCAATAAATAATATAATCAAATTTAAAATAAAAAAGTAGTGTTTTTTAGAAATTTACCTGTAAAGTCCGAAGTTTAAAACCTTTTTAAAAAAGAACACGTTGTTTTTTTTTTGTTTTTTTTTTAATGAAACCGTGGTCCTTGCTCCTTTAATTGAAAAAAAAATAGGGCTTGAATTACATTTTTCGAGGAGTTATAAGCGTGGAAAGACGGGGTGGAATTATTCACTATTTTTCACGAAATTTCTGACACACCTAGTGATGTGGTTCTTGGTTGATTTACTATGTCTAACTATGTCGGATATATACTGGAGATCCAAAACAATGATAAGAATATGCTGTTTTCATAGCCCTAATAATATCAACTAAGAACACTGAACGCTTGCAGTGTTTTAGGTAATACTTGAGCAAGGTGTAGCAGTTGTTACCCTCCCTCTAATATTCAAATGGGATACCATACAGAAGGTTGATTAAACTCTTCAACTTTGGTGAAGTCAACCCATTCAGGAGAAAGAAACTTTGACTTTGATTTCTGAGAACTCCAAATGAAACAAATTGAATAAATATAATGAAGATGACAAATATAAACAAAACACTAATTAAGACAATAATCTTTGATGAAACATAACTCAATCCCAAACCAAAATATTTTTAAGATATATTTTGTGTAAATAAATATATAGGAAGAAGACTTCAAAAAGCGAATCCTGATTAACTTAGATTAACGATAAGATCATACTATATTGTATTAAGCCCGTTAAAACTACGGAAGTTATAGCCCGTAAACTTCGAATGAGTGCTTTATGCCAAATTGATGTGATTTCTGATCATTTTTTGCATTAAATATTAATCCCTATGAATTCATATTACTCCCTTTATCTGCATTGAATAGATACCATAATACTTTATTCGCTGCACCTAATCATAAAAATGGTACATTCAAAATTTCAGCCAAATCAGTACAGTAGTTTCCGAGAAAAAGTAAGAGTAAATGTTGTATTGCGCTGATTAATCCCTATGAATACCGAAATCTGCATCGAACGGGGGCAATAATAGTGAGTTCGTTGCACCTTACCATTAGAAATGTATATACAAGATTTCAGCCAAATCGGCCCATCTGTTTCCGAGAAAATGGAATTAACATTCAAACAGACAAAGAGAAATATCATTTAGATATAGACCCTTGAAAAGGATGTCTTGAATTATGTGAAGGAATTTGTTGATTGTTTCTTTTTATTTTTATTTTCAGCAAGCAGATGTAAATGTTTGCCCGTATAAAATTGGGTTCTTTGTACACACTGAATAGTCGAAATCAGGCGCCCCCTCCCTTTCGCGCCATTACTAGTTAGAACAGCAAGGCTTTAAAGTGGATTCTGGACTTTTATATATAATTCTTCGTCTTCAAGAGTGGGTCGGCGGTTTTGACAAGTTTACGCCGATGTAATGACGTGTGTTTATAAAACATTTGGGTAGTTTGTCCAAACATTGACCGTGAAGAGTGGGGCTACCCCAGTTCCCGATGTAATAAACAGTTGCAAGGGGATGAAAGAATAGAAAAGATTTAGAAAAATGGGTGGAAAAAAAGAAAAAAGAAAACGTGAAAAATAAATAAAGAAATACATATACGAATTTGGTACAATTACACACACACACACACCACACACACATATATATACATACACACATACATACATACATATATATATAAATATATATACATAAATATATATATATTATATATATATTTGTATATATATACATGTATATATATATATATATATATATATATATATATATATATATATATATATAAATCACGCTAAAAGAAAATATGCGAACCACGCAAAACACATCGGATTGAAACAAAAACAATCTATATATATATATATATATATATATATATATATATATATGGGAGCGCATTAATTCACTGGGAGAGATGCACCTCCACTCCTCGCTAAGACATGTATTTAGGAAAAGGAAAATCTGATTTAAAAACATGCGGTTTGCTGTATACTATGTCCTGTGGCAGTAATTTGCACCGACGAACGTTAGCAGTATTACCCAAAAGAGTGGTTGGTTCCACACAAAGCCTTCACGACTGCAAACAAATGATATGTGTGGAATTCCGAGCAACTTAGTTGTTTTGGCGGAACCTCATACGTCGAAAACGACGGGAGCCTCCATCATGTATATATATATATATATATATATATATATATATATATATATATATATATATATAAAACTAATGACTAATTATTCTCTTTTACATTATGTAATTACACAAACAACATAAGAAAATCAGCGTTTCTGAATGGCCTGGTCCTCTACTATTACACACACACAAACACACACACACACACACACACACACACACACACACATATATATATATATATATATATATATATATATATATATATATATATATGTAATAGTAGAGGATCAGGCCATTCAGAAACGCTGATTTTTTTTAGTAAAAAATTTCTTCATCAAGTTACGTAATTTTTGGAGTATGACATTTTCGTTCCGTCACGTGTAAGTAAGGATTTGTCTGTAAGTTTTTTTGTTTTTTTTTTAGTTAGGTTATATTATGGACAACTTCTAATACATTTGAAGAAGCTTAAATGTTACGTCAGCAAATATGTTGTAAATAAAAGAAGATGATTTCAGATAGTGTATTTTGGTGATAATGACGTATTTGTAAAAGTGCCAAAAACAGCACTGTCATGTTTCTCTCTCGTCAAATGACCTAATCATCAAGCGACAGGCATGATGTCTAGCCTTGCGGCGCGCGAGTCTTAAGTATTTGTAGAATTTCAGCATGACAACGAGATGTCGTCCAATCAAATTAACCCGTTGATATGCCGTAAAACGAAAACAACAACCAAATCAAATTAACCCTTTCCTATTGGATGCCTAGGCGTACACGTGTGAGCTTGGACCACAAGCGGAAGATTGAATAACTTAAAGATCAGTCTTGAGGAAACCTTTGACAGGAGACGACTGCATAGATTCCAGCCGACCGCCGATTGGCGTAGAAAGTAAGGTGAGAATTTCTGTTTCTATTCAAACGTTTTCGCTGGTGAAGGGAGAAAAACAATCGACTTTCTATTATTGTCCCAATGAGACGTGAGACGAATCAGCTCGTCATTAGATGTTAAAACGTCGACTCGAAATTATCGTATCTGAAAATATGAGCGGAACATATGTGCGCCTTTGTCACAGTGTACGTTTTTTTTTTACTCAGGCATCACCACTTATCAAGGCCAAGAGGCCACTCGAGGATAAGGGTAAAAGAGTGTACAGTAGACATTGGACAATATCGTAATCATCAGTAATGAAAATTTGGTAAATTTGATAGCTTATATAGAACGGCTCATCAAGAACTTATTTACGTTAGACTTGAACACAACCATATTGTAGTCAGGCGGAAAGCAGGAAAACGGAAGACAATTCCACAGGCGTGCAGTTCTAAGAAAGAAGCTTTGTTCATGGAATCTACGTTTAGGTTTAGGCAAAGATAAAGAGTGGGGGGGAATTATTGATAGTGTGTACAGCTAGACGAGTGTTTCAAGTAACGTGTCTCCCCATGAGGGCAACATAGGATCTTCCATATTGGATCCGACTTACTATTCGAACGTCGTGCACCCAACACATGAAAGGAAGTCACCGTGTTATCATGAATTCAAAAATCGAACATTTGAGGAGTTATTAATCTGGCTATAAAAGCAGGAAAATGCTTGGTGAAAAAATAGCTTTCTTCTTGGTTTAAGCAGGATATTTTTATTAGTTATTTGAAGAACTTGTTGGGCTATTTTTTGTCTGAAATTTTAATTTGAACTTTGAAGGGTTTATAAGTGGCGCGCATCATCCCACGTGATAGCTTGTAACTCTATTCGCAGCCCGAGAACTTTGCGTCTGGACATTACTTCCCATAATAAATAACTTTGAGCGACTCATATCTCCTCATCATTATCGTGGTTATCGATTATCTCTTCTTTCTTTCATCTTTTTTTCCTTCTTTATGACAATGTAATAGGGTGACTAGTATTTCCTTTTGCAGCCACGAGAACTTTGCATCTCGGCATTGCGTCCTGAAACCAAGAACTCTAAGAGACTCATTTTTCGTCATTGCTATTATTCATTATTTTCTTTCTTTTTTCTCTTCTCCTTTACTTGGTTGATTTTTATGAACAAAAAAAAAAAACGTATAAAAAGTATATATATATATATATATATATATATATATAACATTTTACTATGGATTTTACTTGTGCAAATGGAAATAAAGTTAATTGATTCTTGGAGTTATATTTTTGGATTTTCCCGTCATTGGATTATTTACCTTTCACCAGACTATCCATTCACGTGTAATCACCTTTTTCTTCACCATATTCCTTCTGCTTCACTTTTTGTTATCAAGTAAGATCTTCGACTTACTTGTAGTTTCATCAAATACTTTTGTATGCGAGATCCGATCCCGCATTTTGCTAAATCTTGCCCTCTGATGAGAATGAAAGTATTTCTTCGAAACTCCGCGGATTAAGGACAATCCACTTATTAAGTGTTTCCTTTTCAGATTAAATATGTTTTTAACTCTTTTTCAAAGTGTTTTTAACATTTTTTATTAACTGTTTGCTCTTATATATATATATATATATATATATATATATATATATATATATATATATATATATATATATATATATATATATATATATAAAAAAGGAATGTAGTGTTTACCTGATATACGCAATGGTAAACTTAAACTAATATAAATAACAGTATTTATATATAGAAAATTTAATCCCAATAATGAAAATTGTTTTTTTGCCGGCCAGTGCAGTAATCCAAAGAGAAGTCTGTTCCTATTCAAATGGGACCTAACAGCAAAAAGAGAGAAATCCAATATGGGAACCTTCATCATCGGCTTAATTAGAAAAATTTTTCTTCTCGGCGAAAAACAATTTTCATTATTTCAGCTGTTTTGAAAACTTTCCAATCGGATTATATGCATCGTCACGCTGGACTTATTTTGGAATACATTCTAGCTAAAGAACTATTTTGTATTTTGGATCAACTCTAGAGGAGTTTCATTCAAGCTGAAATATTATGTGCGGTTTGTTTTTATATTAGATTTTTTTACATATCCAATATTTTTTCATTTTTTTTATTTGGCAATTTATAACTACAATAAATTGCGGTTTCACTTAATGCCTTAACTAGCAAATTCTAGCATTGCTACAAATATAATTTACTGTTTTCGTTATGTCCTCTGACGAAAAGAATAATAAAAATAACATTCTTTAAAATTCCGCGGAATAAGGACTTTGTAAATTGTTTTGTTTTGAGTATTCAGTCGAACAATAAATTTTGATTGTAAAGTTCAACTTACAGTTTTAATTTTCTTATATATATATATATATATATATATATATATATATATATATATATATATATATATATACCAAATATATTTTGGTCTTCGAATTTGTGTCCTTTCCATTTGGTCGACTCCCCTACCCACGTCTGAGCAAGTTTTTGAGCGAAAACGTAATAAGTGCCAACAATTAATATACATGTCGTAAAATTGGCAAATAAAAATTTGGATAAAGCAGAAAATTATGAGTGGGTCACCAATAAACAAGTACTAACTAATCATGAATTTTTGCATGGAGTAGGAAAACGAATTAATGAACAAAATATTAACAATTGTAAAGAGATATAAGATATACTTTGAGAGATCAAAGTTTGTTGAGAAGTTCTTGAATGATTCCAGTTTTTTTAGGATTGAGGTTTTAGTCTTCAGGGTCGAGACGCGTCGCATATGCCTCATCTGAGATAATGCTAGTATTCTACGTCACTGTTTCTATAGACTTGGTTAATTTCACGGTGCCGGGAAAACTCGTCCCGGGAAAACTCGTCTCGGGAAAACTCGTCTCGGGAAAACTCGTCTCGGGAAAACTCGTCTCGGGAAAACTCGTCCCCTTTTTCTAGGTAGGAAAACTGGTCCCTTATTGAATAAATATCGATTGAAAACACATTTTATGATCGTTCTTGAAGGATATATTGTTTTTTAAAATAAACTATAGCCCCTCCTAATATTTTTTAATAATATTTTTACTTGTTTAATGTTTTTTTTTTGTGTTTTTAATAAAAGCGTTTCTTATGTTCATAAACGAGACCGCATATTTTTTTTTAGTATTAATATAAAAAGAATTTACTTATATACTGTTGTTTATAAAAGGGTAAAATCGATTTTTCTACCTCGCCGACTATGTTTATTTAATTTATTTGGAATCGTTTATTTGGTAAAGAAAAAAAACAGAAAACAAACAAAAAACATGTCGAGTGTTACGGGAGAACGAGAAATAGGGGGTCTTGATAATCGCTAAAAAATAGAAATTACTGAGCGAGATTTGGTTTTAAAAAGAAAATAATAAATTTTAATATTTTTAAAAATATAATTTAGAGAGAGAGGGGGGGATAAAACCTATATCTCCCTTCGAAAAGCAACCAACAAAAAATGAAATTAAAAAGATTCTTGATAAACGATAGCGGAGTTTTCAATAAAATTGATTAATAAATTTATTTAGTGATTACTTTCTCTCTTTCTTATTGATTTTAGAATTTTGAAGTAAAAATTTAATAAATTAAAAATGAGTTAACGAGAGATTGTTAGCACATGGCATCTCTCACGCCAAAAAAATATTTCTTTTTTAATTTATTAGTTAATTTTTGCAAAATTTGACAGGACGACAATAAATGTTGATAATTGATAAAATCATAATTTTAAATAACGCATGAGTGCATGTTGTATGACAGAAAACAAAAACATAACAACAAAAAACTATCATAATTAAAAAACAAAACCAAAAGCGTAACGAAGAATCGAATCGCTCCCTGTTTTTTAATTTTTGGGTTTTGTTTTTTTTATTGTTTTTATGACTCCAAAAAACATCGTTAAAATAAGAACAAAAAAAATGTGTAATTAACTTTGTATGAACATAATAAACGCTTTAAAATAAGTTAAACCACTAAGAACTTATCCAGTTAGGTAGAAAATGGACACTTAGAAAATCGATTTTATTTAAAAAAAAAAAAAAAAAAAAACATTAAACAAGTAAAAATATTTTTTTTAAATATTATGGGGGGGGGGGGCTATAGTTTATTTTAAAAAACAATATCTCCTTCAAGAACGATCATAAAATGTGTTTTCAATCGATATTTATTCAATAAGGGACCAGTTTTCCTACCTAGCGAAAGGGGACCAGTTTTCCGGAGACGAGTTTTCCGGAGACGAGTTTTCCGGAAACGAGTTTTCCCGAGACGAGTTTTCCCGAGACGAGTTTTCCTAAATTCTAATTTCACAGCTGCCGTTGAAACGATTTTTATTAGTTGGACATTAGTTTGAATTCACACGTATTTCGAGGAAAACTATTTTGCTTTTGAAGTTGTGAAGAAAGCAAATATCAACGAAGGGGGAAGAAAAAGAAACAGCGTAATGATTGAGGCCATGTTCTTTATAGTATTCGTCTGAAACGCACCTCGATAGAAAAAAATAAAACGACGAATAGGGCGAATAGAAAAGGAAAGGAAAGGGTAAAATGAAAAAAAGAAAGATAGATAGAAAAGGAGGTACTTATTACTCTCTTTCGTCTCGCATATCGATTTCTACAGTTAATAACAGATTGAATGAATTTAAGTTGCGAGGCTGTGTTCCACGATGCAAGTCAATGATTTCTGTAAAGAACAGAAAGCGTTGTCTGGACTTCCTCATATGCCATGTGGCCCTGTCGGTGGGGCATTAGAATACGCCGATTGCCCCCCCTCCCTGCAGAGGGTAAAAGTTCCTCAATGGGGGTCCTGGATATGACCTTAAACTATATCCAGTGGTGAGGCCCCAGGTGTGGGCTTTGGGGAGTGTGGAGCTACCCTTTAATTACCATTGCTCCCAGGTCCACTCTGACCCGGAGTGGTAGTACCTGTTAGGGTCCCAACTATGGGTTAAATAGAAACCGACTTGAAAACAACAAATATATTCTATTAAAACAATTTTTCTTCCAAATCTTTGGATTCGGCATTAAATAATCCGAAAAGGATTGATATGCCGTAAAACAAAAACAACCAACCAACCAACCAGCCAACCATATGCCATGAAGACCACGACTCCTCATATTGGCTGAAAGTGATATTTTAGCGACGAAAGCAAGTTCAATATGCTAAGCAGTGATGGTATGCAGTGCGTCTCTCGAACGAAAGACGAAAAATTAAACTCTAAGTGCACAGTTTCCACGCTGCAAGGTGGTTGAGGGTAAGTCTTTGTGTCGGGCATTATTAGTACAAATGGTCCAAGGCCTATAGTTCGCTTGCAAAGTCGAATTAATTAGACCAAGTACAATAATATGTTGACTGAGCATTTTCTAACCTACTTTGGCCAGAATATGGATATCCCATTTTTATGCATGATAATGCTCCAATTCACACAGCTGGCAATGTCAAGAGGTTGCTTGAGCATGATATTCCGTGTTTGGATTTGCCTGTACAATCTCCAGACCTCAATCCTATCGAAAACGTATGGCATAACACCAAGAAACAGCATCTGAACCACAACTAAGCGCATAAAACATAATTTTAACTTAACGCTGTTTATCTGATGAATATAAATGTGTGCATGCAAAAAGGTTTAGTTCAATAATCCTGCCAAATTTAACTGTTTTGTTTTTAATGTTGATCCCTTAGTAAAAATTATTGCAGACTCCAATAAAACACCGATGAAAGACCAAGATCAAGATGTAATAGGAAGATATTACACCGAGCAGCTTTTGAAAGATGATGGATTAAAGTTGCGAGCTTGTGTTTACACAGAAGAGTCAAGTTTGAGTACGAGTTTCCTGTTTGAGCATGGCGCACACTGTTCCTGGTCATGTCGGACCTCAGATCCTTTAAGGTAAGTCTTCTTATTTTCTTAGCTAGGCGTGTGAATATCCCTCTCCCGATAGCAAACCTCCAAGATACTCGCTCACATTTGAACTTTTCACCCCTGGCCTCCCTTATATTGCACTAGCGGGGGTATCCTGCGTTGCCCGGGTGTTTGGAGGTGTGTGTGGTTTTGGGTAAATCAAAACTCCGGGGGGGGGTTAAAATAAAAAAAATGTTTTGGTAGGTAAGTATGAGGATCGAACCCGAACCGTTGAGGCAAAGTTGTAAATTAAAGTGTGAAAAAAAAGAAAGAGTGCGACGGTTTTAACCATTGGGCCACCGCGAGATGCCAGCAGAAACACGTTTGAATTTATTTAATTACTTGGATTTGGCAGGTGCACGTTTTAATTACTTAATGAGGTCAACTTTTGACTGCGGGTTAGCATTTCATTTAGTGCGGGAATGCTCCCCCCCCCAAGACGTTGGGGGTAGGGGGGAAACATTATAGGGAAAGGCCTAACCTACATGCGGCGAACGAAAACTGTAAAATATTTATCTTCCCGAAGTCGAGCAAATTAAATAGACAGGCGAGCGGCGTTGTTAACTCTGAGATATAACGATTTAAAAAGTTTTAAAAAGTTGTTAGGCGACCGACCGCTTCTCTGAAAAAAGCCTTTCTTGGACATACATAAAAAGCGAACATACATTTTCGCTTTTATATATATTGCATGATCTTGGAAGAACATCACATACTCCCAACAGCTACTCCATTTTTTCCTTTTTCCTATCTAGATTTCAGCCCCACTTAAAGATCGACCTTCTTATTTTCGTTTCATATCAAACCTCAAAGCGGTGAGTTTTGCGGAACGTACTAACATCTGTTTGTATTTTTTGTCCTCTTTTCCGCCAATGAAATTATTTTAATGAAAAAGTTTTATTCATGTTCATATTTATTTAATAAAAAAATCGATTTGGGAATATTAAGTAGGACGACCCCCTGGAGTGAATGTAATATGGTGATTTATGTTTCTAGTTAGGAAAATGATATATACATATATATAATGTAATGGTCATATACATCTCTCCTCAACACTTTTAATGCCTAATTTATTTTTTGTATTTTTTAGAAATAAATAAATGCTTCGAGTGTAGTATCTGTTCTGATGCTACAATTGAGTTAATTTGTCCTTGGTCAATGTAGAAGAAACCCTTCTATCCTAAGGCAATTTTTATTTTTGTCTACTTACAGGGTATCCCTTTTGAGGGAGCTGGTTTACCCCCCTCATACACATACATTAAAAACGACCTTGTGTCTCATATTGCTCTCGCGTGGAAGCAATTACATACTATAGTTGGCTTTGAATATCAATATCAGAGCGAGAAAAATCTCAACTTTGGAGGTAGACATATATATATATATATATATATATATATATATTAATTTAGTTCTACCTACGTATTGAGCACTTTTGAAGTAAATACTTAAAGTTTACGCATAAATCTATACTTTCGTATATTAATTTTATGTGAGTAAATTAAGTAGTTATATATATATATATATATATATATATATATATATATATATATATATATATATATAGTCTTGGCAGTTTTTCAACCTCTATAATTTTTATGAAAAAAGAAAACTTGTAGTACAAAGTCCCTAATCAGAAAACTCCTTTGCTTGTAAATGTATTAATCTCTTTCAATAATTGCATTGGTTTTAATGTTATGGAAATAATTATCGGTTGTTTACCATTGAAAATTTATTTCGGGGATCTTAAAGCACAATTTGAACTCCATTCTATCGTCCCCCTTGCCAAACTTGTACAAAAATACTCGACTAGCTACAACCACTATATGCGATTTCCACACACTCTAATTGTGCCTAAATCTAAACATATTCCACGAACAAAGTTTATTTCCCAGA
The DNA here is from genome assembly GCF_053919585.1 of Euprymna scolopes. Classification (NCBI taxonomy): domain Eukaryota; kingdom Metazoa; phylum Mollusca; class Cephalopoda; order Sepiida; family Sepiolidae; genus Euprymna; species Euprymna scolopes. The sequence continues at coordinate 26,403,219 of NC_136496.1, read as the reverse complement.
ACTCCCCACCCGTGGAACACTGTTCCGCTGGCCTGCTTCTCGGTTGAATACAACATGGTAGCCTTCAAATCCAATGTAAAGAAGTTCTTGTTGGGCCGCCCCCTCTCTAAATAATCAAATTCTACCCAATTTAAACCATTACTGATTACTATACTACAATCGTAAATTTATTAATCCTTATCCTCGAGTGGCTTTTTTAGTAAAATAAAAAAATAAAAAAACTCATGGCTCCAAGTAATGTTCATTAAACATCGCCTTCTTTAAAAATACAAGTGCAAATACGTTTCCGATATCGGATCTAGTTTTTTGTTCTAAATTCTTATTTTTACAAACGTGCTCATATCATTAAAAACAATTATCTTGAGTTGTTCATCTTTAGCAAAAATGTTGTTATTTTAAAGAAAATAAAACCGTCCAGATAATATACGTACTTTTATCAAAAACAGCTTATTTTGCGATATGTTTTTTTTTTTATAGCAATGCATTTCAGCTTTCAGCGGCCAAAATCCCCTCGAGGATAAGAGCTAAGGAGATCGACAGACAGTTGAATTATGAAAAATACTATAAGAGGACGCAAAGCGATTAGTAAAACGAACAAAATTTGATTACTTAAGATGTCGGCTCCACAATTATCCCCTGACATTGGCCTTGAATGCGACAATCTGGTGCGGTGAGCGTGGCCGACAAACAAATTCCCTTATATTGCTTTTTGAGACGCATCTTTCAACAGAAGACTTCATTATTTAATGGGAAAATAAATATATTTGCATTGCTCTACATAGCTTGAATAATGATCGAAATAAGATACGGAAGGAGTATATACAAATCGTTTATCAAGTTCGTGTATATAAGTTTCCGTTCTCGGTGTCTGCGTTCCCAGAACCTATCTACATCACGCGGATACTTCTGAGGAATTCTATTCTATGTTGGCCAACAATTTAATACATTTAAACTTTCATCAACCAGATATTGTTGCGACGCACGTGCTTTACGACTTGAAGTTTTGCCATGTTGAACAATGGCACGCCATTTACGTAAGCAATCTAAAGGACTCTTAGCAATTTCGTGTACATTTGATACTATTAAAATTCCCATTAATTTGTATTAACTATCGTGAACCATCAGTATTGATATATACTCCGAAGCATTATAGTCTGTCTTCAAAACTTGACTATTTTCTTTGTGCTTTTCACAGGTCAAAGTTTTCGCGTTCTTACAAATCTCTTTTTTATGATTTTCTAAAGAATTTTTTTCTTTTTTTTTTTTCATATTATTTATCATACTTCTGTTCTCATGAAAACGGATCACCGTTCTTTAAATCAATGGCACAAAATAGCATTTTGGAATACTGTGAGTACAGAAAAGAACAAAGATCCCCAATATTATTCCTATTAACTTACCTCCCCACGAGTGCAGAGTTAGACTCTGTTTTAAGGTGGGGAAAATCCAGCTTCCCAAAATGGGGCATTCTGGATAGAAACAAAAATAAAAACTTGCGTCAGTTATGAAGGATTTCTCCTCCACAGAACGAGGACAAAATAAAAAAGGCGAAGTGTCGCATCAGAACAGATTCTACACTGTGATATTTTCCCAAAGGCCAAGAACCCCAAGCTTGTATACTTAATAAATATAACTATTTTCAACAATTTATAATTATATATCGATTAGGGATGTCCTAAAAGCCTTTTATTTTTATTCCGAAAATTACATTGTTTTGATGACTGAAATTATGCATTCATAACGTGAAAACTTCATTTCTCTGTCGCAGGTGTTTAGAAGAAAACAACCACTGTTCTAGATGTACGCCAGAAGCAGGGACACATGACTGTATTCCTTGCAAAGATGCATTGAGAATGGTGGTAACTAGATATAAAAATATGTTCTGGAGCACAACAGATCGTTCGTTTTAATAGTGTTAGAGAATGGATATAGAGAGAGAGAATGTTAAGGAATAGAGAGAGGGAGAGAGAGGGGAAGAGGTGAGTTATAGTGTAGACACGTTGGCCGGAAGTAAAAGATCAGCTGATTTGATTGCGTGTGAGTCATGTGATCAGGTTAGCTGAATCGTTGAGATTTGATTTGGACTCAGAAGACAACGGACGGCTTCCCGTTGTCTCCTCCTCTTCACTGGGGGGGGGGCGAACGCTGACGTGTGTAGAAGAACCCACACAGGCCGATTTCACTTTCCAACTTCTGCAGGACATCTGGGAAAAGTGAAATAAACTATAGAACTAATTCCTTGTCTTGGAGTGATTGAATCTTCATCCAAAAACAGGTATCAAGTCTCCCTCCAGGACGAGAAATTTCAGATGGTCTAACATCGAAGAAGCAGAGGTAGGTTCTGAAAATACATGTCACTCACACACGATTCCCTTTATGATACAACATAAATATATAATATAACACGTCATCTCTTCTAATCCATTATTAGAGATGACGCAACAAACACTCGACCCTTTATTATAAGCAACAATGTAATAATAGTACTGAACCCGTTTTCGTAACTTTTTGAGTAGAAAATAAAAGGCTTTACTTTGGGAACGCGTCTCGTATGACAAAACGCGTTCCGAATGCCCATGCACAGCCATCTTCATCGCTGGCGAAAGTGTATAGAGAATGGTGGTGACTATGTGGAAAAATAAATTCCGGAGCCCAAAAGGTCTCTCATTTTAATGGTATCACTCCCGTGATAGATCTTCCACATTTTGAGATAAAAAATAGGAGGCTTTACATTTGGAATTAAACTTTTATGTATATGGTCTTCTTTTAAGCATTAAGTTTCTAGTTTAAAAAAATAATAATTTCCACTAAGAGTTAAGAAATACTCTTCTATATTGTATAACAGTCTCTTTTTAATCAGTAGCGTGAGTCTATATAACAAAAACCAACACTACAGGGTGGAACGACAAATTGTTGTCTTACAGAGAACAACGCTACAGCTTTATTTAAACACTTTTATTGAAAAAAAATCAATTCAGGTAACTTATGTAGTAGAGATGACATCTATTCAATGTAGCCGCCTTCAGCCTGAATCACCGCCTCGAAACAGGTCCGGAACTGAGAGCATGCCTTTTCTACAATCGCCGGCGGGAGTACGGCTAATACTCGGAGGATGGCGGCGATCAGAATGGTTTTAGTGTTGTGGGAGATTATGTTGGTGATTTTTTAAACGTATGACCAAAGTAGCCCAGCGGGTTCAGGTCGGGGTATAGGGGGGGGGTCAGATAGAGAAGGGTACAAAATCGAAGCACTTCTTCTGGAGCCAAGCTTTAGTTTCTCTGAATTTGTAGGCCGGCGCCGGTTCCTGCTGTTACACCCAGGGTCTGCCAGCGGTACCTGATTGCACCAGGGGATCACCACGCTCTTCAGTACATCCAGTTACACCTTGGTGTTGACTTTCAAGTCGACTTCAAAGATGTGAGGTGGCATGATGTGACCCTTACTTGAAACCACACCAAAGACCATAACCGTAACCAGAAACTTTATTGAGCTGTGCCCTCAAACGTTGAACCATCCAGATCTGCATTTTGAGGGTGCTGGCAATGGTCCTATTGTCATAACTTTAATCAGTAGATAGCATGAGTTGTACAGCGGCGCATCTCCGATCTCGGTCGTGGAACATTGTGTCACTTTTAGACATGGTAGAAGGCTTTTGTCGCCCTTTGGATTTGTACACAACTGGCCAACTTGCATATGGTCTGCAATAAAAATAAAAGTCGGTTTTAATCAAAGGGAAATGTAATCATGTCGTCTTTTCTAGAGCGACAATTATTGTATTGTTCCACTCTGTATAAGTTCCGTAGCTAGCTCTTCAGGTTATAATAACAAAGATAATGTTATTGTTGACGACTTGAAAACACTTGCTCCTTCTAGCCACACTCTAGAATCATAAAAAGGCGATACAACTCTCTGTTGATTACTTTATCCAAATAAATGTTTCTGTCGACAGAAATATAAAGCTACGTGTATCTGTTTTGATTCCTTTAACATGGGCCCTTTCTTTTGTGTAAGTAGCGTTTTGTTCTATTTTTTTCTTTTTCGTTTCGCAAGTGAATCGAAAAGGACTCGGGAGGTTAACAGTTCTTTAAAAAAACAAAAACAAAAAAAAAAAACAACTATACCATGTCTTATTAAAGATGCGTCCACAAAAATTAATATAAGTTTTTTTTTTTATATAAAATAATTGAGGAAACAATTATAGATTTATAATTATTATATAAAAAGGTTTTATATTAATTTTATGGACGCATCTAAAATAGGATGTATCTTGACTATATCTGACCCCTATCACTGCCACCGCCGCCGAGATTTGTAGACACTTTGACCCATTTTTGACTTTGGTGACTTGCGAAAGCCGCACCTGTTTTCCCTTTCAGCACCCTTTATGACACGCTTATACACTTCCGTTATTTTATCCATTTCTATCTCCTCTTTTATTTTGTCATATTTTTCCTTTCTTTTTTATTTTATCCTTTTTGACAAACAACTTCTTCTTGACATCCTCAATCTCCTTTTTCTTTCTCATTTTTTTAAATTCTAATTTTAATTTAATTTATTTAAATATACCTTTTCTTTACCCCTCCTATCCATTTCCCTCTTTTCTTTCTCTCTCTCTCCTCCCTCTCCCTCTCCATCCATTACTCCAACTCTTGGATTTTAATATCTATATGGAATAAACATCCTTTTCTTATAATTTGTTTTGACTTAAATTGTCTGACTATATGGGCTGGGTAATTTTGTTTATTCCATCTTTAGAAATAATCTTGTAATGATTTAAGCAAATACTCCCGAGATTGAAATAATAGAACATATTTAGCTCTACCAGCACATTGAGGACTTTTCCCCTATTTTTTTTACCAAATATACCTGATATATACATGTATATATATATATATATATATATATATAATAAATTCCACAGCCAAACAACGTCGCAGCCCACAAGAGCCATGAGAGTCAAAGAACCGGAAGTCCAAGACTCGAGTTTTGCCCTCATTTGGGCTCATCAGTTAGACACATCCGAACTCAGGATTCGAAACCCGAGTCTCTTGCATGCAAGGCAAGCACTCTACCAACTGAGTTAAAACTCCTACTTGTGAGACATTGACTTGGGGTTATTAGCTGGTTTGATGACCGCGTCCCTTGTTGAGACGAAGTAGGTTCATTTCACAGTCCGATTTCGGCGCGGTTTACTTGATCTGTGTTGGTTAATAGAAATATATATATATATATATATATATATATATATATATATATATATATATACACATATGTATATATATACATATATATATGTATATATATATATATATATATATATATATATATATATATAGAGAGAGAGAGAGAGAGAGAGAGAGATAGATAGATAGATAGATATGTGTGTGTGTGTGTGTGTGTGTGCAGATCATGATGTTATAATGTTATAAACATCACTCTGGACGGATATTACGACATTTAAAAATAAATGTTTAAAATTCAACGATATTTCTCGCGGTTGAGGTTAGCTGTGAGGTTATGTCCCTTGTTAATGGTGTCAGAGACGGCTTTCTGGCCGGGTTCGAATCTCGCGACTGGTAGTAAACGTCTCACCCTGCAGCGATGATTCCCGAAAGGATGAAACACTAGTATTAGTAGGCATTAAAAAAATAATAATGTCAGCCCCTTTAGAAACTCGGTTCTTGTTGTTGAGCACTTTATACTTGAACTGAAAGTCGGTGACTTAAGGTCGAATGCGCACATCATGATATTATAATCATTAGATCACTATGGACGTATATTACCATATTTAAAAATAAATGTTTAAATTTCAACGATATTTCCTCGCGTAGGTGAGGTTATGTTCCTTTCTAATGGAGTCAGAGGTGTTTTTTGATCAGGTTCGTATCACTGATGATTCCCGAAAGGATGAAACACTAGCGTCTGTAGTTATTAAAAAATATTATAGTAATAATATATATATATATAATGAATGATTATTAATTTAAGAATATTTTATTGTGTTATTTTGTTATGATAAGGTACAACGAACTAAATATTATGGTATCCTTTCGACGCACAGTTAGGAATTAATTCGGATTATCTACCACGATACCACAATTTATAAGTAGGACAAACGCATTTATCATAAGTTAACGGATATAACTTTGGCCAATTTTTAACCGGCTAAAATACGTAGAAATTTAACTGCTATTCCGTTTGGTTACAGTTTCAGTGACAAATAAGATTTACTGGTTAAATGGTTTTAATTTGTTCGTTTTTTACCAAGTCAGTTATCTGCGAGATGTCACTTTATTTCCTTTCGTGGCAGTTAATAATTGTACAACATTTTATTATGTTCGATTTATAATAAACGTTAGCTGATCTGAGTTACACACACACACACACACACACACACACACACACACACACACACATAGTGTATCACAACAGTGAGTACACTCCTCACATTTCTTCAAATATTTAAGTATATCTCTTCATCTCTTCATGGGACAACACTGAAAAGAAAGTAGTTTGTGTGCAGCATTTATAAAAGTGTTAATTTATCCCCCCCCCCCCCAATAATTCCAAATATAGCCATTAAAAGCTAAATCCTGGACAAGAAAAGTAAGTACAATCCTTAGGAAAAGTTGTCAATATTAACATACACCATGTCAAGTCTCAATATTTTATATGGCGACCCTCATTATCTAAAACTGCCTTTACTCTCCTGGGGATTGAGCTTACAAGAGCTTCACATGTAGCCACTGGAATGCTCTTTCACTCTTTAATTACGACGTCGTGGAGCTGGCGGATATTTGAGACTTTTCGCACCTCCAACTTCTGCTTGAGGATGTCCTGAAGATGTTCTATCGGGTTGAAGTCTTGAGACATGCCTGGCATTCCCTAATCCATTGACTCACTATAAACTTTATAAAAACTGCTAAATGATTTTTTTTTTGGATGCAAATATGATAAATTGCATATTGTTTGTTTTCTGTGATGCATTAATCTCCATTTTTTTATATCTTGCTAACCACTTCCCCTAGATGAAAAGAACTTCCCATTACCTTTATCCTCAGCCTCTTCAGTAAAGCAGTGATTGTCTTGGATGTGTGTTTTGGGTCATTGCCATGCTAGAACACTGCTCTGCGACCCAGTTTCTGGGGGGGGGGAGGTGGTGATCATGCTCTGCTGTAGTATTTGACAGTACAGGTTGGATATTTATAACAAGGTCTTTACCTGTGTGGGAATGTGCTTAATTCGGCGTAGAAAAAGGTTGCGTAAACTTTTGTACTGTGTTATAAATATTCATGCATTATTATGATTTCTATAAAGTGTGAATATTTGTGGACTTTATTAGGCTTTTGTGAGTGAGTACGTTGTTTTGGTTCTTTGATATACCCAGACAACGCCAGGGGACGGGTTGGCCAGTATATTCATAATTAAAAAAAACAAAAACTCAGGGACCTTACATTGAGAGGATTGATTTTGAAAAGCAACGTCAACAGTTGATCTTTATGTTTCTTTATATCGTCAGAAGACTCGCGTTTTCTTATATATAATTCAGTTTCTAATAGAAATACATAACAATACATGGTTCTATTTGATTTAAAATTACACTATTTTAATAAATTTTAATTTTTATTATAAATATTCATGTGATGGTTCTCTACGATGTAAACATTTGTTTTATTTTAGTCAGTTTCACATTTGGTTAAAAAAAGGTTTATTGGGTTTGTTGATGTACCCGGGCAACGCAAGAGAAACGGACCGGCTAGTATATTCATTACCAATAAAAAAAAACAAAAAAACAAAACGCAGAGACCCAACACTGAGCGAATTGATTTTGAATCTAGGGTGGCCGTCTTAAAAAAAAAACAGCCTTTAACTAATGCATTTAAATAGCGAGTAACGTCAACTGTCGTGTTATCAAATCCTTATGGAACAATTATACGCAATCTCATAGAACAATTTCACGAGAATTAAATAACGAACGGTTTTATGAGAATAAAACAACGAACAAATTTTATTAGCCTAACATCTGGAACAACTAGTAAAAGCCAAGATAAACGGTTTGCAGATTGTAGCTGTTACAAATTTACCTGTTATATAATTTTTGTTCACTAGCAGTGACAGCCGGTTCTGGCTGGGAATTAATACACTTATATATGCTAAATTTTTTGAGATAGCGATTGATGAGGGAATTATTTGAATTATTCGAACTACCGTTCTCGTCTTCTGTGCTATTCTCACAAAGTTTCGATCGATAAAATATCTGGCATTCTTGAAGGTTATCGTGTCGAACTCAGGAATCGTTCTGTCGAATTTAGAAATTCCTGCAGAATATCGAACGGACACACACACACACACACACACACACACACACACACACACACACACACACACACACATATATATATATATATGTAATAAAATCTTGATATTTACATTTTTCAAATTTTCCAAAAACTTTATAAACCTGTAAAGAAGGTCTACAAAAGTTTAATTATTCGACAAGGAGTACAAATAAAACAAAAAAAGAAAAACCTTATTCCATGGAGTTTCGGAGAGAGCAATTCTTTTCATCTGAAGGAAGAGGTTTGCAAGATATACAAAAAAATGGAGATTAATGCATCACGGAAAACAAACAATATGCAATTTATCATATTTGCATTAAAAAAAAATCAGTTAACAGTTTTTATAAAGCTTATAGTGATTCAATGGATTCGGGAAAGCAAGAAACGAGAGAAAAAGGAATATGATAAAGAGCCAATAGGTAAAACGGTCCATAACAGGAAAAGTGCGTAAATCACATGGTTATGCATAAGCAAACCGAAATATAGATATAAACGTTCATGGGAAAACATGCTTATTCACTTATATTTCACATTTTATTGGTATTCTTTTAATTTTTCAAGTTCAATATAACTACAGAGCATATATAAATAAACGATACTCATTACATTTGATACGTGAATATGGTTCAAGATCACGTTAGTAACGTAAATATGGTTCAAGATCACATTAGTAACATAAATATTGTTCAGGGTACCATTTGAGACGTGAATATTGTTCAAGACAACGTTAGTAACGTGAATATGGTTCAAGGTCACGTTAGTAACGTGAATATGGTTCATGATCACATATAGTAACGTGAATATGGTTCATGATCACATTTTAGACGTGAATATGGTTCAAGATCACGTTAGTAACGTGAATATGGTTCAAGATCACGTTAGTAACGTGAATATGGGTCAGGATCACATTTGAGACGTGAATATGGTTCAAGGTCACGTTAATAACGTGAATATGCCTCAAGATCACTTTAGTAACGTGAATATGGTTCAAGATCACGTTAGTAATGTGAATATTGTTCAGGATCACATTTGAGACGTGAATATGGCTCAAGATCACGTTAGTAATGTGAATATAGTTCAAGATCACGTTAGTAACGTAAATATGGTTCAAGATCACGTTAGTAACGTGAATATGGTTCAAGATCACGTTAGTAACGTGAATATGGTTCATGATCACATTTGAGACGTGAATAATCATTTTCTTTCAAACTCAGGAATTTAAAGATCCAACGCTAGATGAGAAGAAATTCAGACTCGTTTGAACGATCGAAATAATGTGCAAGTTGTAACAATTAAGAAATAATTCTCATTTTACAGCAAAAAAGTGCGTTAATTTTTTTTATTATTATTCTCCTTTGCGACAGAGATTAAAACGTGTTGGTCCCCAGACAAGGTTACACAAGGGTGAGTGTGTGACTGGATTCGAATCTCACAGTCTACAGTAATTATCTTTTATTTCACTTATGGTTTAATAAGTACGAAACTCTAGTGAATCTAGGTGTAAAATAATTGTTTGAATATATATATATATATATATATATATTTATAAATATATATATATATATATTTATAAATATATATATAACTACTTCATTTACTCACATAAATTAATATACGAAGGCATAAATTTATGCGTAAACTTTAAGTATTTATTTCAACAGTGCTCAATACCTAGGTAGAGCTAGTAAGTAAATTATTAATCGCCATATATATTTTATAATTTAATATATATATATACATATATATATATATATATATATATATATATATATATATACAGAAGCTTCGACTGTAATATAAGCGGTCGAATTTCGATCCTGGCTTGAGGTACTTGCTACTTTAGCCGCACTAATGAGCTGTGAAACAGCGAAACAGTACTGTTTATGGATGACTATATATATATATATATATATATATATATATATATATATATATATACTGTGAGGCACAAATGATTTTGCATACCTATATTTCTCAGTTTCAATTTTCATGTTGCTTTATTTTTTAGTTTCACCATTTGCTACTTGCTATTCTGTTTATTTTCATTACTGTATTTTTTGAAAAAAAAAAACAGAATTTAATTATTGTTAAACATTTTTCTCTTTTCAAATGTGTCCAAAATTTCATGCAGGTAACCTAAATTTATCAATAATGGCTAAAGGAAAGATGTTGACATATAGAGAAAAGTGGGAAATTGTTAAATTACTTTCTGCGAAAAAGTCTACATTAGAAATTTCAATTTTTTGAAGCGAGATCATCAAACTGTGAAACGTTTTTTGTCATTAATGGCAAAGATGGACGAAAAAAAAAACATAAAAGTGGTAGACCAACTGTGACTTCACCACGAGATTTGAGTAACATTAAGAGGAAAACAAACCCACACAAAACAATCAAAGCTATTTTCAACGATGTAGGAGTGTCTGGCATTTCTAAAATGGCTTGAAATCGGATTTTGAAACAAATAGTGGTCCAGAGAACACCGAAAAATGTCCTTCTTTGAATGATATCAACTGTCAGAAGGAACTAGTATGGGCCACTAAATATTTGAAAACCAATTTACAAAATGTTCTTTGGACTGACGAGGCTAGAGCAACCCTCGACGGCCCCGACGGTTGAATGGCTTAACAAGGAGGAGAGGGAGTGATGATTTGGACCAGGATTATTAATAGATTATTAGTGAGAATCTTTTCCCTTTTCTTGTCCCTGAATCTGTCAAAATGAATTCTGTGAACAACGGCACGTTTTTGGAACACAATTGATTGCCCTGGTTGAAATCACAAAATGATGCTGTCAACCAGAATCTCATTGTTCAACAAGACAATGCCCCAAGCCATGCTTCCTAGTTAACAAAAGCTTAACTTTCAGCCGAGGGGATCTCTGGTGAACGTCTGAGAGATTGGCGGCCTCAGAGCCCGGATTTGAATTCGATAGACAACTTCTAGGCGATACTGAACAGGAAGGTTTACGAAAACAGGTATCAATTTGGGAGAGCATTATGGACGTCTCTGCTGAAATCATAAATCAGCAAGTGCAAACATTAAAATCTTCTGCTGATAGAGGACTGATGGATTTAATTAAGTATGGAGGAAAGTGCATAAGGAGTTTAACTATTTTTAAAATTTGCATTGTTAATCGTTATTTGAGCAATAACTGTGGTTTTCTTGTAATATGTTATTAATATATAGTACTATTATCATAATGGCACAATGGTTCAAATAAAATTGTGTTAAAACCTGTTATTTATTCTGAAATAAATGAGTCTTGCAAACTCTTAAGGCCCATATTTCTTCCTGAAATTTTTTTTAAATCCGTATTTTTCTCCAGAATCTGATTATTTGGTTTCCGTTTTTAGGAATTTATTTTATATATTTGCATATCAAACAATGAATAATATACCTATTTGATTGGAAAATATTGAAGCATTAAGTTATCAGTATATACGTTTTGCAAACATTTTTGAGACCCACAGTATATATATATATATATATATATATATATATATATATATATATATATATGATTTAATCTGCACTTTTCCTGTCTATTTCTCGACTTCTCTATGTGTGCGTGGGGTCTCCCATGCTATAAATCACCCACTTTGCATTTCCACACAATGCATTCTCGGAACAGCTGCAGTTTTCAAAACAAGGAGACGGTTTGCAAGAACTGCAGGAGATTTGCTGGATCCCGCAGGCCAAATACAAATAAAGCGTTTGGTCTTCAATATTTAAAAGACAGGCAGCTGTCAAGGAAAAGTTAAAAATGTCGTTTTAATTATTACTCTAAATTTCACACGTAACCCTCCTATATTGATATATATATATATATATATATATATATATATATATATATATATGGGGGGTACGTGTGAAATTAATAATAATAATAATAATAATATATATATATATATATATATATATATATATATATATATATATGACTACTTCATTTAATCATATAAATAAATATACGAAAATATAATTTGCTTCAACAGTGCTCAATATATCGGTAAGTCTGTGTAGCTTAATTGCAATATATATTTTTATAACTTACTATATATATATATATATATATATATATATATATATATATTGTAAATTGCTGTTCATAAATGAGTAATTAAGCTACACAGCTCTACCTATGTATTGAGCACTGTTGAAGTAAATACTGAAAATTTATGCATAAAATGATATTTTCGGATGTTAATTTTGTGATTAAATGAAGTAAATATATAAGGATATATATATATGTCAAGGAAAAGTTAAAAATGTCGTTTTAATTATTACTCTAAATTTCACACGTAACCCTTCCCCCCATATATATATATATATATATATATATATATATATATATATATATATATATATATATATATATATATATATATATATAAGGGGTACGTGTAAAATTAATAATATATATATATAGCCAGTAGAGTTTAGTTTCCTAGAAGTACATCCAATGAAACAACATGTGTCTACCAAAGAGTGCTCATTGAGTGAACAGTGCAGGTATATTAAATTTATTTATACAAACATTGATGGCTACCTATGTGCATACATGTTTCTGTAAATGTTGGGGATTACGTCTTCAGGCCAAGAATTATCGTCTATAACTGATATTTCAAACAAAAACTTTTTATTTTGTTTAAAAAGTTAGAATGTAACATGGGTGGGGGTTATGAGCGGGAGAGATAAGTGATGTATTTGAAGATAATAAACATCTTTTTTATTTCCCTTTTTTTTGTTTTTTTATATTCCCTTTTTAAGCTTATCTATCCTATCTTTTGTTTTTACGGCATAAGGTACTTGAGAATTTAGTATTTTTGTATAGCGGTCAGTAAATTAAACACATTCCTTAGTGCTATTGAGTACTGACCGGTATCTTTCAATCCACACACACACACACACACACACACACACACACACACACACACACACACACACACACACACACACACTAGAAGTAAACATACGCTTATACCTATACTCAGGTGTGGATATACACTGTTCGCTGTATTTTACTCACACACACGCACTGAAAACAGACAATAACTATAACGACACACGCGAATAAAATAAAAATAAAAATAAATTAAATAAATAAATGAAAGATAAAATAAATAAACAAATAAATAAATAAAAATAAAAAATAAAAATAAAATGAAAATAAACATACAACCCTCATCATGCATACATATATATATATATAAATACACGTATAAACACTCACACTTTGATACACCCGTTTATATATACACACATATACACATATACACATACATAGATACATAATGCTCACATACAGTTATTACATGTTTATATTTATACTCACATACGCAGCAATATCAATGCACGGACCCTCAAACACATAAATCCATGCACACACCTGGATATCATATATTATGACTGTTATTATACCAAAATTTATAATATTAATCCCACTAACAACCCTAATAATAATAATTTCTATAATATTGATAATATTAATAACACCAACAATATCAATAATAATAAAAATAATAAGACTGTCGATTGGGAACTTTAAAAACCTGTGAACCCTAATCGGATACATGTCTCAATAATATATATATATATATATATATATATATATATATATATATATATATATATATACATGCACACACACAATATATACATATATATATACATACATATACGTATACATATACATGCACACGCATACCAGCATACACACAATATATACACACACAGTCAGACTATCCGCAGGTGCAGACACACATCCTCATCAATACGTGTCCCAAAATCTCCACAGATATATACGAGACACATATACATATAGATATCAATATAGACTCACGTATATACTTACATATATATACAAACATGGACACACAGATACCTGCTTACTCACAACGCATAAAAACACAGCAATACATGCACAAATACGAAAACCTTTTTTAATAATAAGGCGCCTTTTAACTTCCGTAGTGTGGTAACCCTTTTATGAAAAACAGCGTATTATTATAGTTTACTCGGGCGTATATATACATACATAACATACATACATATATACCCAGACACCCATACATTCTTGTAATATACATTATTATAATCATCATATACGAGACATCCTATTTTAATATATACATATACATATATATATATATATACATACATTACATATATAGAGAGATATACACACATATACATACACATACACACATACATACAAACATACACATACACATACATATTTACACAAAATACAGACATATATATGTACACTGCCACCAAATGATAATCTAAAATAGAAATAGGAATTAACTCATTCACGACACAATTCTTTTTATCAAACACCACACGCATAATAATATTACTCGCCCCTACTCGCTTGTTACGTTTTCATAAGTTGTACGTTTTTTACTACGTAAAAATTTATAGTGAATTCAGCTTGAAGTACATAGGTTTATCCTCAGATTTAGCAAGCATTCCTTCGGGGTTTACACAGATATACATAATATATATAACGATATAATAATATACAATAACATATGACAAAAAAAACAAAGCATTTAGGTTATACAAACGGAGTATAAAAGCATAGTGCTTACCTTTATCTTTATTCATTTCCCTTTATTTCTTTATTTTTTTTATTTTTCCTACCCACGTATATATACATATACATACAAATCATATACACATACATGCACACACCCAACATGTTCTACATGCATACATTATTTCGAGGCTCACCCAACAATCTATTACCCGGTTGGTTCAAGTATACTATCATACAGGTATTTATTTAGGTTAGTAATATTATAACTGCTTGAGAAAATAGAATATTAAGCGACTTATGTAATCCATACGGGTAGGATCATAGTTACGACCTCACTCATCCTCTTTTGGGGAGGTTATTGGATGGGGGATAGTTGTAATCGTTGTTCTGATCTTCTTAACTTAGAGTTCTTTAAGTGCATGTATTCTGAAATGTTTGCACAGTTATCTCAAGTTTTTCTGATAAGCATAATGGACATGGTGAGTTTAATGAGTGGTAAGTATTGGCCCTTCTAATAATCTTCCATTCTATCCTAGGTGTTTTATTTTCTCTAACTAATTTCCAGTAGTATAACGATAAGGAAGTGTCCTTTTCATACGTTTGATTATTCATCGAACGTGTATGTCCATAGAATCTATTTTTAAATGTCATTTGTGCACTACCTATGTAAAATCTTTCATCCCTTCTGTTCTCTTCTGGGAATATCCTAGCCTGGTATACCACTGATGAGGTTAGACATTCATTTTTTATTGGGCATTCCTCAGGTTTTTGGCAGTTACATTTATTCACAGCCGTGTTATCACTAATATTTACACTTTTTCTATTAGCCATCCTTAAGATTCTTCCATTATGTTTTTTTATAATTCTTTCCAAGTTACAACCACAGCTATAACTTAATTTTAATGTATTTTTATTAAAGATTTTATGTAATATATTATTTGGTGGGAAATTCTTGTTAATAAGTTGTAAAGATTTTGTACCAAGTTTGATTTTCAACATAATATTAAAGGGGGGCGTGAACCAAATCACCTTCCTATTACGATTTCTAGACCTATTTGTGCTAGCGTTAGTTACTTTATGTTTTATATCTATGTCCTTATACCCACTATTATAAGTGCTGTATTATAAATAGCTTTGCAATCATTGGAATTCACTTCATCAGATGAGTTGTTACTTATTCTACTTTCAATATATAACGGTATATGTTTAATAATGGATGGTGGATGGTTAGACTGTGGGTGTATATAAATAGGATTAGCGTTTTCCTTCATATATGGTTTATAAGTATTTAAATCAAGATCTAAAGTAACGTCAAGGAAGTTAACCTGTTTTAAGTTAGCATTAACTTCTACTTTTAGGCCCAAATCTTTCCTGTCCCTATGGGTTGCTCTCCTAACTTGATCACATTTAACCCTTGTAGCGTTCCTCACTATTATTAGCCCATCGTCACGATATAAGCCTATGTCCCTTCCATCAATAGTGTTATCTTTTGCTAAATTGTAAATTATATACAGTCCAACGAGATCTGTTGCTTCTGCAGAGTCCTGCGATCCCATTGATACCCCGAAAACGCCGTTTTGCCCATTTTTAGCCCATTGTTCTCCATTATAGACAAGGACAGTTGTGCGGCATTTAATAATGATTTCAAAATCCTCATCGGAGGCATCGGTATGGGTCTTAGCAAATTCAATTGCCTTTCCAAAAAGATCCTTTGTGATTGACGAGTAATAATCCATTATGTCAAATTGCACAAACGCACATTTTTTCTTGTTGGAAATATTAAGAAACCATTTTACAGGATCCGTCGTATTTATTCATAGGTTCAGGGTGAATTGCCGTTTTAATTCTAGATTGATCTTCTTTAATATTCTTTTACTAATCTTTCCAATTTCGGGTCTGGTTGGGTTGATCAATCTTGTTGTTGGTTTTGTGTGGAAGCTAGGTTTATGATCCTTTAAAAGGATATACGCTTCTTTTCCTCTAAGCTTATTAACTCTATCACTGATTTGTAATTCATCGGTGAGTTCTTGCTGTCCTTATTTATCAAATCAATTATGTTACTATTTTTTACTTTGTGATTTTTTTTCAGATTCTTCTGAACTAGGTTATTATATCTCTGTTTGTCTAATTTATAAAAGTTTCTGGTCTTATCCGCCTTAACAAGGATATGCTGCGATTTGTATCTCTCCTACGCTACTGTCAAGTTTTTTTGGAAATGGTTTTGGTTTTGTGGAATTCTAAATTTCTAATCAGTGAATAGAGATCCTTCTCGGAATAGCACTAATTGTGGAATTACTGGTGGTGATTTTACGCTTTTAAATCCATATCTTTCTTTTTTGGTGTTGTCATCCTTATCAAGTAGAAAAAAGGTAGCTTTCCATTTCATACTTTTGAGTAAGTCATCCATTTTCATTATTAATTTTACTTATCCTCTTCCCGCTCATAACCCCCACCCATCTTACATTCTAACTTTGTAAACGAAATAAGAAAAAGCTTTTGTTTGAAATATCAGTTATCGACGATAATTCTTGGCCTGAAGACGTAATCCCCCAACGCGGGTGATTACAGAGACATGTGTGCACATGTGTAGCCATCAATGTTTGTATAAATAAATTTAATATATATATATGTATGCATATATATATGACTACTTCATTTAATCACATAAATAAATATACGAAAATATAATTTGTTTCAACAGTGCTCAATATATCGGTAAGTCTGTGTAGCTTAATTACAATATATATTTTTATAACTTAATATGTATATATATATATATATATATAATTTAAAGGAGATTAGAACAATAGTCTAAAGAGCTGAGTGTATTTTAATGTAACAGTGAAATTACTAGTTTAATTAAAATACAGGAAATAGAAAGTGCTCGTTGTAATTTAGATATATAATAAGCTCGATAGTTAAATGTCCTAGAGCTAATTCAATATTAAGTAATGTGATTTATAATTTAAAATTTTAAAATCAAATTTTAATTAAATTAAAAATCCGTTTCATAAGAAGGAACAACAACAAAATCAATTATCTGTACGATCGTGGTGGAAAACAATGCTTTTTATTGTGGTAGACATCAAGTTATGTAGAATAATTTAATATATATTCAATAAGATAAAAAGCTATAGCAAACATCTAAATGACTATTTTAACCACAGTTCCTGATTTCAAAAAAAGAAAAATTAAAAGATTCATCTGCCTTACTTTTAATGCTAGGTTTATTTATGGTGTCTTTTAAATTCAATAAAAACCCTCCAAAATTTGCTGATGAGGAGACCTTGCTTACCAAAAAACTATATATAATTATTCTACGTAACTTGATGCATACCACAATAAAAAGCATTGTTTTCCCAAACGATCGTACAGATAATTGATTTTGTTGTTGTTCCTTCTTATGAAACGGATTTTTAATTTAATTAAAATTTGATTTTAAAATTTTAAATTATAAATCACATTACTTAATATATATATATATATATATATATATATATATATATATATATATATAATAACAATATACATACTTTCTAAGTTCAAAATATTTATTTTCCTTACGAAATTCTGTCAGTATTTAAAAATTTCAGCGTATTTTTTAAAGATCTCGTTCCTTTACGCAATACAAGCGTATTATGTCAATATTGTAATATTTTAATGCATATACACACACTTAAATCATTCGTTGACATCTATGCTGATGACATGACCATCTACGGCAACACATCAAAGGCTGTAAACGACAAAGTTCTCTCTGATTCTCTCTCCTCTGATCTCGAGCGCGTGGTTCAGTGGGGGAAGACATGGCTGGTTACCTTTAATGAATCCAAAACCAAACTCCTATCCTTACATCATCAACGCTCTGATCCCCATCTGGCACCAATTGGGATGGATGGCTCGCGTCTGATAGAGGCCCCGTGTTTTGACAAGCTTCTGGGGTTGACCTTTACTCCTGATCTGAAATGGAACACGTACATCAAGTCTGTTGCCAAGGTCGCTGGAAAGATGGTGGGATCCTTCTACCGCTCCAGAAGATATCTCACTACTGATGCAATTCTCTATCTATATAAAAGTCAAGTACGTCCAAGGATGGAATACTGTTGCCATATCTGGGCAGGACCTGCTAAAAACAGCCTATCCTGCCTTGACAGGGTACAAAATAGACTTCGTGGCTTAGTGGGGGATGCCCTTTTCTCTACCCTGCAACCTCTCTCCCACAGAAGAGACGTACTGAGCCTATCCTTGTTTTATCGTTATTTCCATGGCAGGTGCTCGTCTGAACTCCAATATCTGGTCCTCCCTCGCCAACCTTTCACGAAAAACACCCGTCTAGCTGAATCCACTGTGACTGCCTAAATCAAAACGTGGATTCCATGAACAAAGCTTCTTTCTTAGAACTGCACGCCTGGGAATTCTGTTCCGTCTGCCTGCTTCCTACCTGACTACAACTTGGATGTGTTCAAGTCCAACGTTAACAAATTCCTAATGAACCGCCCTTAAGTAAACCCTTCATCAAATCTCCACACTAACGTAATGTACTTGCAATAACCCTTATCCCTGAGTGGCTTCCGGGCCTTGATAAGTGGTGACCACTGTGTAAATATATATATATACATATATATATATATATACTCTTAAGAAAAACTAGTTTCTTTTGTTTCAAAGAATTATTCATGGCGACTTAATGTTGGAGAAATAGAATTTAATGGAAGATTTATCATTGCGTTTTCATCACAGCGGTCATCTTGGAATTGTATACATAAAGCTTCCTTCAGTTTTGACAGACTAGGGATGCCCACTGTAAGGGTTTCTGAGCGTGAAATTCTTTGCGCAATCAACAACCATACCTTTTCTAAGTCGACATTGTTGAATACCAGTGGAAGTCAAGACGACTGGAAATAATTCTGAGATAAGCGGAAAGCACATACAGCGCCTAGCCTTTCCAAGTGGTCACGCATCTGGAGCTGGCCAGACTACACGTTGCTTAACTTCGGCGATTTAACGAGAACCGGTGTGTCAACGCGATTGTGCCGTAATTAAATACATACAGACATACATACATAAATACATACATAGATATAATGTTTATAAAATAGTGCTCAATAATTTAATTATGATATAAATTTATTTATTTATGCAAACAATTTTAGCTTCACACATTTAGGCACACACACACACATATGTATGTATGTATATATATATGTATGTTTGTGTATGTGTGTGTGGTATTAATTTACTTCCTTTTAGAAAACGAATATATGTTTTGTGTCAACTCAATATATATATATGTATATATATATGTATGTATATATACATACATATATATACACACATATATATATATTTACATATATTGAGTTGACACAAAAAATGTATTCGTTTTCTAAAAGGAAGCAAATTAATACCACACACACACACACACACACACACATATACATACATACATATATATATATGTATATATATATATGTACATATGTGTTTGTGCCTATATGTGTGAAGCTAAAATTATATATATATATATATATATATATATTGAGTTTACACAAAATATTCATTCGTTTTCTAATATGCATGTTAATGACTATGATTCGCTGGTTTGTTTAACAGTAATATATATATTGAGTTGACACAAAATATGCATTCCTTTTCTAAAGTGCATATTAATGACTACGATTCGCTTGTTTATTAAAAATCAATTTAGTTAAACTACGTCCTTGACTTCATCACTGTTACTTTCTTCTAGCGGAAGCATCTTTCGCTGAAAAAAATTAACGCTTAGAGAATCTCGCAAACCGTTTCTGGCCACTCGTTCTGTAACAGCATTTGTCCTCATTAAGATAACATAGCTTCATGCAGTTTTCGTAGATTTCTTCGCCTTATTATAATATTGAAATAATCAAATGTCCATTGTCCTCTTTTATAAAATCTATTTCAGGACCTGAAATTCGGCGATTATTCAAAATATTTAAAAAATATCTTGGAATACACTCCATACAGAGTCCCAATAAGATATATACACTCTTTAAATTGTCTCAGTTTGCGATATGAATATTCCATCCAACGTGTTCAAGAGATGTTTAGGCATAAAGAATGGTACTTCCAGTAGGATGGACCACATCGCCATTATCATCATGACGTAACAGCCTATCTTTAAGGCCATCTACCAAACAGATGGGTAGGACGAAGATTAAGTATCGAGTACTATCCACGAATCAGCGGATTTTACCCCATGGATTTTTTTTGAGAGGAGGGGAGACATTTTCAACACAAGGTTCGCATCAAAAACTCAGCTACCATGACTGAATTGAAAGCACCCATTGAAGGAGGATGTGCCAGCATCCCAACTGAACTAATAAGGAACATTTTGGATTCAATCATAAGCGTTGTCAGCTGTTCATGCACCATAATGGCCAACAGCTTAAACAGTTTCGAAATTTAGCTGAATTCTACATTTGTTCACAGTATTTTGATGTATAAAACTTTTTTTTACCATAATAAATGTTAATTTTATAGACATTTAAAGAGTGTATACACTTTATTGGAACCTCCAAATCCCTTAAACAATTATCGATATTGCTCGCCACGCGATTAGGGACCATTTCTACACAGGTAGTTATGCAACAAGATACATGTTAACCCCTGGTATATACCTGGGTGAATATAATTAGTATAAATTAATCAGATTTTATGAAACTGAACACACAGAGTAAGTTATAACAAGTTTCTTGTACAAAGCTACACTGTAACAAATAAGAGATTGACACTCGAATGCATCTTGAATTACGGGGTATCAAGATTAACTTACTCTCTTTCCAAATTTCTAATAAATTAATATTCTACACGCAGAACCTGTGCTCATTTCACGTAATGATAAATACATTAAACCAGCAAATATGCGCCGTTTATGTTTATAAAATAGTGTTCAATTATTATATAAATTTCTTTATTTAGACAAGCAACTTTAGCTTCACACACATATGTTTCGATAAAACTGATATTTTCTAGAAATTAGTTTTTTTAACAGAAAAACCAATAGCACACAGTAAATATTAGTATATCATCATATCTGTAGATTATGGTGCCTATTGTGTTATGGATATAGAACTGGTCCAAAAGACGTAACGTAATACTCAAAATAACTAAAATAAGTACCAATAAATACCCAGAAAGCAATATTGTGCTAAATAGTTCAATACAAATAGTAAAATAATATACACTCTTTGATTTATTCCTTTTGTCCAGCACATCTTGACAGAATATGTTCTTCCTTTTTGCTCTGTTTCTTTCGAATGTTCTTTTTTCTTTAACATTCGGCTGACTTCTTTCTTCGTTTAAAAAACAAACAAACAAACAAAAAACGCTGCATGTCGAAATTACGGGTAATTTTGTCACACCATTACAATAATGATTATATTATTATTATAAGGATATTTGAAAACGAGGCTAAATCCAACGGAGGCCGGCCTCATATTCTATTCCAGATATGCCAGATTGTACATTTAAAAGCCAAATTTCGCGAATTTGGCCTTTATTTAAAAAAAAAAATTAGTTTGACCTTCAAAAATCCTATTTGACCTTTTTTAAGCGGATAGTATGGTCTTAGTACGGAAAGAACAAACAGAATCTTATACAGACTAGTAGGACTTATGGAAATTACACAACGGCATCTTTCGTACGTAATATATTGTTGGTGGGAATTTTGTAGATGTTCAACGTCAATGAAGTCCACAAGATATTATATAGCCATTTTGTTAAAACTGTAAAAATATTTATCTACGTAATCTAGTTATGTAGTGTCAGAATATATCTGATTATTACGCTTTATCTCCAATATTCTTTTAAAAGTATGTGACATATTTCTATTGTATAGACGCCCGGCACGGACGGAAACCCCACGATATCATTATACCATCTTTAGCCAAAACATATACTACCCTTGGATCTTAGCCAGACAACAAAGAGTATATATTTTAGTCCATACAGTTAACGTACAAGCCAGAAGCGACGTCATTTTTAAATTTTACTTTCTTTTTTACATTGCGTCTTCTATGATCGGGAGATCCTATTTATTATAAAGGAGGATAGAAGGTGATAACTCCCGATCGAATATTTTATAATCTGGACACCGTGACACACTTACGTACGTACGTTAAAGGTACTACGGTATTAATTAGTGTTGGGATGATTTATCAGAATCGGAATCAGAAATCGAGAAAATCAGAACATTTTAAGGCATCAGAGTCGGCATCGACATCGGATAAAAGTGTGCCTGCTTTTCGATGCTAAAATGAGTCTTGTAATTCTTTATTATCTATATTTATTTTAAACTTAATTTTGCATCATCGCTACTAAAGATAAACTGGTAAATGTTTATTGGTTTTAAGCTACAAACAAAATCAAAATGTATAGATCATTCACTGGAACGTATCTTTACGTTTACAAAAATGTATCACATGTCTTTTTACGGTAATCTAAAAAAAAAACAAAAAAAACCCAACTCTACAGCTAAATATTTAGTGATTTTAAAAAATGGGAATCGGAATCGGTAATTGTATCGGAATCGAAAATTTAAAACAGAATCTGTAATTGTATCGGAATCAGAAAACATCCCATCACTAGTATTAAGATAAAGATAATATTCATGTCTTATATGTATTTCTAAATTTCTTCTCTATAACGAAATTGTTTTATCAATAGTCTCATTATAATCATCAACAACATTATTAAAGGGATTTTAAATAGCGTTTAAAAAAAAAAATTGAGAATTTCATTTTTAACGGACATAATTGATATAAAACTTCCGGCATTAGAGATGTTGAGAACAGATACTACCTTTAGATCTTAGTCAGAATAGCAAGCAACTATAAAAAAAAAACTTTTTGATTATTTTTTAATTTAGTTTTTTATTTATTTTTATTGTTTTTTTTTTGGAATCCTTTGATAATTTGTGTATTCATTTCTTTTGCAGACTCGTAAAATTTCCGACAAGTTCCCTTCCTATACCAAAATGACTGACTTCAAAGATCCAACACTAGATAAATAAGAAGAAATTCAGACTCGGATTTTTTCCACCGACGCAAGAGTCATTGACTATCTATGATTCAAGGTGAGCATTCTCTGTAGATAGCGGTTTGAATCTGACCCAAAGCAGGCCAGAGGATTAGGTGGTCAAAACGGGATAGGACAGCAACAACTATGGAAGCTAGATTACTGGAGATACAGTTACAAGACTCAGAATTTCTATCCTGTTGCGGTTATTCAGCCGAAGAAGGCCAGAGAATAAGTCGACCGAAAAGTGGTGAAATAATAACAACCATGAAGATAACAATAGCAGTCCGCAAAAGAATGAATACACAGACATTTTTAAATGAATGAAGAAAAAACTCGGTTTATACTAGACGTTCTAAATCTTGGGATACATGTCGCTCAGATTACACGGAACACCACGAGTTATTATCAACGAACTATCTCTTATGATGATCAGTGTGAGTACTCCTAGTGAGTAGAAATAAAAATAATAACTAGCGGGATCTGTGGAAATTCCACACGAGACTCATTCATATATAATGTATTCATGTTGCCATTCTGTAGATGTTCAGCATAAATAGAGACGCTCTGATATTATTGTAGCTCTTTTGTTAAAACTGCAAAAGTATTTATCTAAGCTAGCAGGGACACCCGGCGTAGCTCGGTCGTAAGTGGGTTTAAATATGATATTTTAATTCTTGCAGATTTCGGATATATTATTATAGAGTAAATGTTTTATCGGTTTTTATATATTATAAAGTAGCGATTTAAAAAAAAAAAAAACACACACACAAACAAAACAAAACAAAAATTCATATGACTTGGGTGCATCAGCGTGAATCGAAACCTAAACCAAAACTTATATTTATATATATATATATATATATATATATATATATATGATATACATATATACATATATATATATATGATGATATACATACATACATATATATATATATATATATATGATGATGATATATATATATATATATATATATATATATATATATATATATATGAATGGAAATGTATAAAAACGAATACGAAAAGTATAAAAGCTTATAACTTTTCTTTTTTCGTTTTCAATTGGTGACGTGCAGGAATACAAAATAATATTATGAAAAAAAAATGTAAAACTTTTTTTACAGGTACATATTTTCGATCGATCCTTCAGTCTTCATCGGTGTGGTGAAAGTATGAGCATGCACGGGGAAAAGGGGAATGGAAAAGGAAGGAAGGGGGAGGAGAAGGAGGAGGAGGAGGGGAAGGAGGTATAGCCAATGAGAAGGTTCCATGTCAGTTTTAAATATATACACATATAAGTACGCACATACACACATGCACGCAGTACATATACACATATAAACGAAAAATTAAAAATTAAACAGTAAATAAAAATGAGAAACGCGCCTTTAACGGTCCAATATTTTGAATTCTGGCGATATTATTTATTCTAATTATATAACTTAAGTTCCTTTAGCCACCACCAAAACTTATGAAACTTCTTGATAAAATTATTGGATCAAGTAAAGATTAGACATCCCGGGAGCAGACGAAAAAGATAGGCGCACATTTCAAGTGACACCGGTCGTTCGACACTGGCATTTCCGCTGGTTGTTTGTAAACATGTCAAATAAGAGACAAATTATTTATAAAAAGATAGATGACTTAAGTGCCGTCAGCTGTAATCGAAACCGAAACCAAAACTTATGAAGACTTCTTGGTAAACTTATTTATAAAAAATAATTGACTTGAGTGCCATCCGCTATAATCGAAACCGAAACCAAAACTTATAAAGAATTTTTGGTAAAATTATATATAAAAAAAAAACATAAATGACTTGAGTTCCATCAGCTATAATCACAACCGAAACCAAAACTTATGAAGAATACTTGGTAAAATTATTTATTACAAGAAATGGGAGTTCATAATTAAACGACAGTCACTCGAATGTAAGCGTGACACACAAAGTAAATTACACAGACGATATCCTATAAATATATAGATACTTAAAAAAAAAGATAACACTGGAAGATCACATAGAGTTCTGAAATTCTGAGAAGGTGAATTATTCCAGAGAACCCCTATGTATGCTATAGATGAGAACCCAAATAAAACCGGCTGTTGCGAAAACACATGTTTTGCACAAAGAAACGGAAAAAAACTAGTGATCAGGGTAGGATATGCGTTTCGACCCCGCATACACTACTGGCGTTTACTAGTAAACGATCACAGTTGACCAAAATGTTTGATGATGATGATGATGATGATGATGATGATGATGATGATGATGATGACGACGACGACGACGACGTCGACGATGATGATACTGATGCTGCTATGTAAGTCGTATTTTAGAGAAAGCCAATACTCGTTATTAGCGAGAACTCAATTGTAAACGGCTGTTGCGAAGACTCAAAGTGGTTCGTACAAAGAAACGGATGCCATTGGTTGGCAGGGTAAATTGGCCGTACAGTTTTTTTTTTGCCAGTGAGAAATCACGGTTAATGACTGGTACGAGCAATCCAAGTAAGTACCTAAGAAGAACGGAGAAGGGAAGACGACGTCTACAATGATAATGATAATGACAATGATGATGATAATAACAATGATGATGATACTGATAATAATGATTATGATGAAGAAGAACAAAGAAGCGGAGACAGGAAGCGACTGTTTTATTTATTTATTTTTTTTTTACAAACGTTTACGTTCATAAGTGCATTCGTCTTAGACTACGAGATACTTTGATAAACGAAATGACGTTCCACGCAGACAATGCGTCCGACACAAGCCGCTGCACAAGGCGCCAGTGACGAGCTCTCTCATTATGCCTGTATCAAGTGCTACCCTGCGGATTCGTATCGCACGTACGCACTGCACACCTATTTGCGTACACGTGCAAGTCATGCGCTATACAAAAGGCACGCACTTGACTGTAGATTAAATCGCACGAACAATTCAACGCCAATTAGTATCACAATCTGAAATCAGCTTTTCGCGAATCTCAAAAACAAGTCAATTGTTCCGTGTTTTTTGTGGGTAAAGCATTCGGAGATCTAGGTCTATTTCTTTCGACAGCGTCGGGTTTTATAGGCGTTTGATATCTTTCTTGTCTTCATAGACCCTCAAGAGTTATCGTCTGTGCTACCGACGTATCTATATTAAACTTAGTCGATCTGTCGGGTTTGTGTTTGTCTGTCTGTCAGACTCACTTTTTTTTTTCGGAAACTACTGCAGCAGTCTGGCTAAAATTCTGTCTGGACCTTTATTAAGATGCAGCGAATTATGTATTATGGTATTTGTTCGATGCACAGTAAGGGATCAATGGAGATAATTATGGATTAGTCACTACAATACAACATTTTCTCTTGAATTATTTTTGGAAAATCTTGGACCGATCTGGTTGAAACTTTGTATGAACTATAGGAGAGAGAGATAGAGAGAGAGAGGAGAGAGAGAGGGAGTGAGAGGGAGAGAGGGGGAGAGAGAGGGAGAGAGAGGAGGAGAGAGGGAGAGAGAGAGGGAGAGAGAGGGAGGGAGAGAGAGAGATAGAGAGAGAGAGAGAGAGAGAGAGAGAGAGAGAGAGAGAGAGAGAGAGAGAGAGAGAGAGTGCTCCCAAACGATTAGTTTATTCGTTTCACATTCTTCAGGACATATGACGTTTCTATTAATTGATCAGGCTAACGATTCTCACGCCATGCATCAAGTTGACCCCCCGTTGACTTTTTTTATTTTCTGTTGCGGGGTTAATAGAGATGGAGAGAGAGAGAGAGAGAGAGAGGGAGAGACAGGGGGAAGGAGAGAGAGGGAGAGAAAGAGAGAGAGATGGAGAGAGAGAGGGAGAGAGGGATAGATAGATAGATAGATAGAGAGAGAGAGAGAGAGAGAGAGAGAGAGAGAGAGAGAGAGAGAGAGAGAGAGAGTGCTCCCAAACGATTAGTTTATTCGTTTCACATTCTTCAGGACATATGACGTTTCTATTAATTGATCAGGCTAACGATTCTCACGCCATGCATCAAGTTGACCCCCCGTTGACTTTTTTTTATTTTCTGTTGCGGGGTTAATAGAGATGGAGAGAGAGAGAGAGAGAGAGAGAGAGAGAGAGAGAGAGGAGAGAGAGGGAGAGAGAGGGGGAGGGAGAGAAAGGG
>NC_136496.1:26332650-26372650 GCF_053919585.1 Euprymna scolopes | reverse complement strand
ACCCTCAGACATTTGTCTCTAAAAATGGTCCTGTGGCGATGTGAAGTCTGAGGGAGATGCACTCGTCTGAAAAGACGTTGCAATCATCACATATGTATATATACGTATGTATAGGTGTATATATATATATATATATATATATATAAAATATATTTTAGTCATCGACATACAGTCCTGTTTCGTTGTTTCACAACTCATCAGTGCCGCTAGACTAACACCTATCCCAAGCCGAGGATCGAACCTAGAACCGTCGTGATGACAGTCGGCTGTTCTACCCCTTGACTACGGAAGCGGTGACCGCAATTAATCTGTCCGAATGTCTATTTAAATAAACATCCGTCCGCCACTCGTAAAGGGCTCAAACGTTTGTTTGTAAACAAACCGCGAGCTTCGCATTTTTTCAGCTAAATTAAGAAGCGAGTAAGATTATTTACGATAGTGCTCAACCCAAGAGGGGGGCTTTATAAAATATATTTTAGTCATCGATATACAGTCCTGTTTCGTTGTTTCACAACTCATCAGTGCCGCTAGACTAACACCTATCCCAATATATATATATATATATATATATATATATATATATATATATATATATATATATATATATATATATATATATACAAGTAGATGAGCGTTTGTGTGAGTGTACGCCTGCGTATGTTTTGGGTTCGTGTAATCGACATCGTGTGTCTGTATGTATGTGCCCGAGGAGATGTGTTTATAAACACGTATTCTTCGCACATGGTGGCTATGTGGGATTAAGGCAGAAAACGAAAACAAAGCGATAAAGAGACTGTTAGATAGAGCGTGTAAGGCGGGAAGGTGTTTGTTTTCTGTATAGTGAGATGTAAAAACGGCATATAGTGTTCTTTCTTTGCAAATCAACACCTTCGAAATCTCGCCTGTAACGCAATGCGGGCGACAGACATTGCGCTCCGAGGCTTTCTCGTTGAACCGCATAATGAGATGTCAGAATCGAGATTGTTAGACAGCGAAGCGCAGATCATAAGACAGTCAGAAAATTGAGAGAACACAGACGCACGGGACAAAGTGTCGAGCAGGGGTAGCAAAGATGGCGACTCTTGGTGGGATGACTTTGTCAAGCTGGGACGGACAAGTGAAAAAAAAAAAGACAACAGAAGCATTGGCATCCTTACGGATATATATATATATATATATATATATATATATATATATATATATATATGTGTGTGTGTGCGTGTGTGTGTTTATGTATGTATATGTGTGTGTAATACGTATGTTTTTGAAATAGATACGTGTAATCTTAATTGTGTTTATGTACCAAATACAAGCGAAACACATAAAGCATATATATGGTTGCCGTCAAGATATAAATATCATTACATTCACCGTATTTTGTATTTCTTTATATGTGGTGTTGTGGCTAACATGACAGAGTTGCCGCGTCATATAGCAGTGATTCGGGTTTCGAATGCGGAGACCGTGTCTCTTTTTTTTTTTTTTAAGAACACAAACAAGAGTAATCTTCTAGGATTTATTAGCTATAGCTTTCATGCCCACTCCAAATACAGGCAGCCTCGTCATTATTGGCGTATTCTTCATTAATATTACGTTTTTGCGTTATAAGCTGGCATTGGATTTGCCTAATAAGCTGGCATTGGACAATGTTTTAGTTAGCAGGAGAACGCTATCGTGTTATCGTGGTCACAGATGAAAAGTCATTTGAAAGATGCGAACGTTACGCGTTAATATGTAGACTTCGTCGCAAGGAAACAAACGAAAGGAAAAGTAAAGACATTTGACTCGCTGGTTCGGTTTTTAACGAAATACCTTTATTCCTGTTTCTCCGGCCGCGTGTGACTTCTCGTCTCTGCTGTGACGTCGCCTACGAGTATCGAACACCTGCTACTCCGAACACCCGTCTCGAACACCCCTCTTTCTCTGAACACATCTCAAATACCTCTGCTTCCACGAACACGTCTCAAACACGTGCTTCTCTGAGCACTCTTCTCCGACCAATGGTGCCATTTTGCCTCTGTTGTGACGTCATATTGCGCAGCCAGCATGGTTCATTTGTATATGTGATCTACGTTTACTGTCAGCGTTAGTGACTCTGTTAAAAATTCTTAGTTCATACGGCATAATCGCGTTGACACTCTGGTTCTCGTCAGATCACCGAAGTTAAGCAACGTTGAACCTGTTCAGTACCAGATGGGTGACCATTTCGGAATTCTAGGCGCTGGATGTGCTCTTCGCTTATCTCGGCATTTGTTTCCAGTCATCCTGTACATGCAATTCACTTGCCACTGGTATTTAATCATGTCGACTCAGGAGGGATTTGGTTGGAGATTGCGTACCTCATGGCAAAAAATTTCACGCGCAGGCACACCTACGTGGGTATCCATAGTCTGTTAAAGACTGAAGGAGTCTTTGTGTGTGTGTGTGTGTGTGTGTGTGTGTGTGTGCTTAGTTCATGAAAGTTATATTTAGTATTATGTACACAGAGGAAAAACGGGCATTTTTGCAGTACTTATATCTAAAGAAGCGCGTGCTGCGAAGACGAAATAAGAGACTGTAGCTGAGTGGAATAGCTACCATAAAAATAAGCCTAAAGGAGGGTCAGTTCAAAAATAAAGTCTTCTATTTTAGTCACTTAAAAAGTTCAACAGCTACAAAGACGAGAGTGGTACCATTAAAACGAGCGACTTTTGTTGCTTCAAAACTTATTTTTCTACATAAGTCGCCACGAATCTCAATGCACTTTTGCCAAGGATAAACGATGACTGTGCATTGGCGTCCGAGGCGCGCTTTGTCATACGACGGTCGTTCCAAAAATAAACCTATTTTTTAACTAAAAAAAGTTGAACAGTTACGAAGATGCGAGTGGTACCATTAAAACGAGCGACCTGTCGTAATTTAGACATTCTTTTCTACATACTCGCCGCCCTTCTCAATGCACTTATGCCAGAAATGCAATGACGCATCTCTGCTTCTGATGCACCTTTATGACAGGGATTGGTTTGTGAGTCTCACACCGTCAATATCTGCATCAGAGAGATAGATATTTCAGGCCACGGATGCATAAGTTTAGTTATTATAACAACGCAATTTGCAGCCTCTTCTAATTCAATCGGGCGAAACGAAATAATAGGATACATTATTTTGGAATGCCGTTTATGAAAGACAAACGCAAGTAAATTCCGAGAAATAATTTTTCCAGTGGGCTAATTCGCAACAAAAAATTAAAAAATAATAAGGATAATGTCGTTTATCACATTCCGTCTGTGTTTGTTTACAATATCATGCTAGCTGATATTCGGGTCTGACGATAAATGACCTGGAAAAGTCACTTCTGATTAATGTTTACTTTTAACATATACAAACGAAGAAATGATTTGCGGCGATTTTAAAAGGTATTTTCCTTTATCGTAAATTGAACTCATTAATAAGCAAAAATTTGAAAAATGATGAGGTACACCTTGACTAGAACCGGAGATCATTCGATCTGTATCGAATACTTTCCACTAAGCTATATTTCGAGATTATTATAATTCTTTTTAGAAGAAATGATTTGATGAAATTTTACTATCTCTCTTGGCATCGTACTATATAATATTCAATTTAATCGAGGATTGATTCTATAATAATACATACGGAATCTTCATAAATTAAAATATCATGTTTAAACGTATTGTACAAACGAGCAACGTCGGCCTGCCAGCTAGTGTGTATAATAATAAGATATTGCATTTTCCCTTTAATAATAATAAGATATTGCATTTTCCATTTTTTAATTATTTGAGAATTTTATGGTGCAGTGGAAGGAGAGTTATAACGGCGATCATATTTTTCGTGTCAGTTCATTCACCGGCTTTTAAAAATTGGTGCCAAATAGAGGATTTCTCAGCTTTCCACAGAAACAAAATTTAATGGCAAGAAACTACACAAAAACATTTCTAATCATCAGGTTAAATGCATAGATGTATGACCTTCAGTGTCTTTTAATCAATAAACCAATCGGGTTTATTGCTTTTATTATCTTCTCCCGAGCCATTACTCCACCAACGATGGTTCATATATGTTTATGCATGTATGTTAAATCGCCGATGTTAAGCAACTTTACCCTGGTTAGTACAAGGTGCGTGTCTATTTGGGTATAGCAGACGGTCCATGCAACAGGAAGTTAATAGCGCCCTGCATGAACTAAAAAAAAAACAAAAAAAACGGGGACATTCAAGCGATTAAGTCCCGCTTGTGTATTTAATATTTCAATGAAAATTGTTTCCTTCGCAGGAAGTTGGTTTACCCGCATTGGCTGGCTATATACCTATGGGGACCCGACACGAATGCTAAGCTGTAGCGTAATAGCTGTTAATATGCATTAATAACTTACTATGTATATATATATATATATATATATATATATATATATATATATATATATATATATATATCTATATATATATATATATATAAAGCATATAATGCATATTTACAGCAATTACGCTTATAATTATAATATATATATATATATACATGCATATATATAAATATAAATATATATATATTAAAAAAAACACAAAAAAACACAAAAAAAAAAAACAATACGTATGCTGCCCTCAATTTGGGGATTCCAAATTGATACAAAAGGAAAATTATTCCCAACTCGCATTTAGGTAATTATTCACTTTCATATAAATAATTGAATTCATTAAAAAAGTATCGCTAACAAAAACAAATAAACGACATTTACGTAAAAACGCGATACATTAGTAGTCGTGCGAGATAGCTCAGTGGAAGAGGTTTAGGCTTCTTATCATGGGGTCCTGATTTCGAGTTTCGCTAGTTTTAGTCACTCTGATGTGCTGTAGACGACGAAACATGTGTTAGTGGATAATTATATTAAAAAAAAATAATAATACATATGCCGTTCCCCATTTGGGGGTATCAAATTGTTGGCAGTCGGGAAAATTCACTTTCGTATAAATAATTGAATTATTCCGAAAGTATCTCTAAAATATATATATATATATATACACACACAAACAGAGAGAGAGAGAGAGAGAGAGAGAGAGAGAGAGAGAGAGAGAGAGAAATTGATCTAGAAAGAGAGGAGAGATACGGACGGAGAAATATAAAAGGACATAGAACTGTAGATGTGAATACAAAGATGTAAACAGATAGATAGACAGACAGATAGATAATCTGTTGAATAGATGAAGGTTAGGAAGTACTTGTGCCCCTATGTTTCGAGAATAGTTTTGACTGAGGGTCAGACAAGTTTTATTCCATTTTGACATGGAAAAGAAAGACAACCTGATTGCGAAACGGACCTTTTTTCTCTTTTTGCTACTGACTTCTTTATTTTTGGATTTAATTCCGTTTCTTTTTTTTTTTGTTACTAGCCATTTACTCTTCCATTTTTCCCCCTTCGCTTTCTTTCATGGTCGTTGAATCTTCCAAAATTGTCATTTTGCCTCGAAAATCCCAGAGGACACATCAAATTCAAGATTTTTTTTTTTATTTGCGACGAAATGGAGGGTCTGATTTAAATCTGTTATTGTTTTGTGTAGGATTAAGTTAAAGGTTGTGGTTAGGGGTAGGTTTAGTTTTTGGTTTGTTTCTTTTGTATTTTTGTGTTGGAACTTTTCGTTAATAATAAAAAAAGAAAATAAATTTCAACACAATTGTCATAGAAAACGGATGTTTCAAGTTAAAACAAATTTGTTGCGTCTTTTTAATTTATATGTTTTTTTTTGTTTATTCTCACAGATATACTTACAGATACACATACTTGGTAAAAATTTTTGAACACGATACAATACAAACAGTAGTAAAAAAAATAAAAATGGCTTTCAGATTTTCTAAAAAACAGCCAACAAAATAAAGTTTGCTTCAACCATACAAATGTGTCGAACAATTGCTTGTTACGTCTTTATAACATATCCTAATTTACTTGCATATTATATTGTTTTTACTGAAAAATAGTATAATATTGTTATTATTAAACATATTATATTATTGTTAATACTCTAAACATATTACAATATTGTTTTTATTTAAACAAGTTATAATATTGTTATTACTTAACATATTATGATATTGTTATTACAAAACATATTATAATATTGGCATTACTTAAACATATTACAATATTGTCCTTACTTATATATATTATTATATTGTCATTTATTAAATATATTACAATATTGTCATTTCTTTAACATATTTCAATATTTTTATTACTTAAACATATAAAAATGCAGTCATTACTTAAACATATTACATTATTGTCATTACTTAAACATATAATGTTGTTTTTACTTAAGCATATACTATTGTTATTACTTAACATCTTACAATATTATTATAACTAAAACATATGACAATAATATTATTACTTACACATATCACAATATTGTTATTACTTAAACATATCACAATAGTGTTATTACTTTAACATATCACAATATTGTTATTACTTTAATATATTACAATAATATTATTACTTAAACATATCACACTATTGTTTCTTATTAAACATATCACAATAATATTATTACTTAAACATATCATAATAATGTTATTACTTAACCATATCACAAAATTATTATTATTAAATATCTCACAATATTGTTATTACTTTTGCATATCACAATATTGTTATTACTTAAACATATTACAATATTATTATTACTTAAACATATCACAATACTGTCATTACTTAAACATATTACAATATTATAACTACTTAAATAAACCACAATATTGTCATTACTTTAACATATCACAATATTATTATTACTTAAACATACAAAACATTGTCATTATTTTAGCATATTACAATATTATTATTACTTAAGCATATCACCATATTGCCATTACTTTAACATATCACAATATTGTTATTACTTAAACATATCACAATAGGGTTATTACTTTAACATAGCGCAATATTGTTATTGCTTAACCATATCACAATATTGTTATTACTTCAACATATCACAAAATTATTATTACTTACACTTTTCACAATATTGTTATTACTTAAACATATTACAATATTGCTATTAATAAATATATCTCAATATTATTATTACTTTAATATATCACAATATTGTTATTACTTAAACATATGACTATATTATTATTACTTAAACATATCACAATATTTTTACTATTTAAACATATAACAATATTGTTATTACTTAAACATATCACAATATTGTTATTACTTAAACATATTACAATATTGTTATTACTTAAACATATGACTATATTATTATTACTTAAACATATCACAATATTGTTATTGCTTAAACATACCACAATATTGTCATTACTTTAACATATCACAATATTGTTATTACTTTAATATATAACAATATTATTATTACTTAAACATGTCACAATGTTTATATTACTGAAACATATCACAATATTATTATTATTTGCACATATCACAATATTGTTATTACTTAAACATATCACAATATTGTTATTACTTAAACATATCACAATATTTATATTACTTAAACATATCACAATATTACTAATACTTTAGCATATCTCAATATGGTTTTTACTTAAATATATCAGAATATTATTATTACGTAAACATATGACAATATTATTTTTACTTAAACAAATCACGATATTTTTATAATTAAAGATATAACAATATTGACATTACTTAAACATATAACAATATTGACATTACTTAAACATATCACAATATTTTCATTACTTAAGCATATCGCAACATTATTATTGCTTAAACATATCACAGCATTATTATTACTTAAACATATAACAATATTGTTATTACTTTAACATATATGTTGTGGTGGCAACCACTTATTTGCATATGCGAATAACATAACACTATAAATGGCAAGCCTAGGTTGGCCTTGGTGTGTCTTACTCAAATGCCACCAGAAGTGACGCCGAAGAGCGTACATGTCCTCCCACCAAGACTCTCTGACTCGACACCGTCATTTGTACATATTGTAAATATACCTTTTCTTTAATACACTTATTATTGCGTTATCTTGTTGTTTGCGTCTTCATTGTATTTCCTTACTAATTATTGTTCAACCTTGCAACCACAACAATATCATAGTATGTTCATTATTTAAACATATCAGATCGATGAATCAATGATTTTTATTTAGATTATTAAAGAATTATTTTTATTTTTTCTGCAACACTCTCACCCATGTTTACCTGAAAACGATTTTCTTTAATCAACAGAATGAAAGCCATCTACTGTTATGAGTTTGCTAATCCATGCACAGTACTACTGGATAAAAGATCGAGGAGAATTTCATTAGAAAATCTTGCCCTTCATAATTTGCTGCCATAGTTCCATCGGATTAACTCTTGCTTCGAGGGTTACAAAACCATTTCGATGGGTTTATCATGGGAAGAGATTGAACATGTATTAGATTCATATTACGTATCAAAACTTTAATTTTTTCTAAACAACACATTTATAAGCTTTTTGGCAGATGAAAGTATACTATAGAGAGCAAAGGTAATTATTTTTGTAAATAAATATTTCCAAAAGCAGACAATGTTTTTTTTTTCATTTTGAAGACACACTAGTTTTCATTAGCTACCTGACATCTAACTCTAAGGTTCTGTTGGGGAATAATGTACGACTCGACACAATGAAGTGTGCAAATAGCTCCACTCGTTGATCTATGAAACGTTGAATATCGATTGCAGTAAAAACTTAAAAAAAAAAAAAATTATTATTACATTTTCACCCCAAACAAGGCACATTGCCACTTTGTTGTAGAGGGCAACTATCAGGGACATAAGCATCAGGGGTACTTTGTAGGAAGTTGGACAGCAAGATGTCGGTTCACGTTGAACTTGAACTTCTCCATGTCAGTACAGTCGTGGAAGCAGGGACTCGGAAGGGAATTCCAAAGTCTAGCTGTTCTAAAGAAGAAACTACTGGTGTAGAAGGTTCTCTTGAATCTAGGGATCTCAACTGCGAAGGGGTGGGATTTTGCTGCTTGTCGGGTTTGTCCGGGGGTATTTACGTCGAGGGGGCACAAGTGCTTGCAATTCGTTAGAGCATTCACCGTTAAAGTACTTGTAGAACAGGCAGAGGAATGCAACTTTTCGTCGATGTGACAGAGGCTAAAGTTTAGCTGACAGTTCAGGACCTATCAGATTGGCGACTGCCTTTTGAACCTTGTCTAGGAGCGAGAGACTAGTAGCAGATGCACCAGCCCAAATATGACAACAATGCTCCATACATGGGCAAATGGTGGCCTTATAGAGGTATAGGGCACTTTCAGGCGTTAATAGCTTTCTAGCACGGTAGAGAGAACCCACCTTCTTCGCAGCGGTCCTGGCAATGTTCTCAATGTAATTGTTCCAACTCATGTTTCCTGTGAACATTAGGCCGAGGAGTTTAAAAGATGTACTTTCAGATAAAGAGTCATTGGCCATTGCTATTGGCGGTAGGGAAAGTTTCTTGTAATTATTGAAAGAAACAAGTTTAGTCTTGGCAGCATTGAAGGTGACCATCCATTTTTGTCCCAATTCCACTACGGATCGTAGGTCTTCCTCTTGTATTTCTGCCATTTCTTTAGATATATGTTCGTTTGTTTTCCTGTCGTTTCTGTTATAGAGCGTGGTGTCGTCAGCATACATACTCATCTCACAGACAATTTTGTCAGGGAAGTCATTTATGAATATTAGGAATAATAGAGATCCAAGGCACTCCCACGTTTATATAATATTGTTTAGATGTACGACCGTCAAGGACAACCTGGATTTTTCTCTTATCTAAGAAGGATCTAATTATGTTATGTATTCTTCCAATGATGCCGTATGATCTGATTTTCTTGAGAAGGCCCTCATGCCATACCCTGTCAAAAGCCTTAGATATATATAGAGCTATCGCTCTACCCTCTTCTGCTTTGTCCAGTCACTGGTATATACGTTCTGAGATTACAGTTAGGATGTCTGCTGTGGAACGGGCTTGACTAAATCCATATTGTGGGTCAGTCAGAAGTTTAGCATCTGTAAGGTGATGGACTAGAGCTTAAGTAAACATATACCAAAAAGAACAGTCGGAAATAAGTCATACACTATCCGATAGGCCTATACAATTCCTACAGTAACGTACCTTGAAAATGGGGATATTATATCTGAAATAGTCACATTGGACAAAAAGGAGAAAGAAGCAACCTTAGTAGAAGTTAGTGTCCTTCAATGATGCTGGGTTAAAAAGGGCTGAAAGGAAAAGGATAACGAAATACCAAAGTCTTACGTATAACATAAAAAAACTGGAATATTAAGAAAATGTCTATGATATCATTAATTGTAGGAACAAATATATTACCATACATTACGACCATGAAATCCTTACAGCCATCTACCTTGAAAATGGTGCTGTAAATCCTGACATGGTTATATGGAACAAGTCAGAAAGAGTTGCAACCTTATATGGCATAATCTCGTTGACACACCGATTCCCATCAGATCACCGAAGTTAAGCAACGTTGAGCCTGGTCATTACTAAAATGGGTGACCAATTTGGGAAGTCCAGGCGCTGTATGTAGGAGGACGTTGACACCTCCCTGCAAAAAGTTGCATCTTCTAACGGGGATATACATGCGACTGGGGACCGCTTGTGAATTTCATACTCCCATAAAACTTCCTCCTTCGGAGGAAGCCGGTTAAACCCTGAATAGGATTGGTGCTGACTGCACACACACGGCTGCAACCTTGGTGAAAATGAGTGCCCCTAATGAAGAAGGTCTGGACAGAGCTGAAAGGGAGAACCGACCAAATATTAAGGTCTCATGTATGATATGAAAAGAAACTGGGATCTTTGGGAGATATCAATCATACTAGTTTTTATGGGTGCTACAGGGCTTATGAAGAAGACCTGCAGTCCTATCTAACTAATATTCCTGGTGAACCAAGTGAAAGAGAAATCCAGACAATTGCACTTAAGGGAACAGTGAGGATACTTAAAAAAGCTCTCGGTTGGTTTCAATAAAAAGCAGGGTAATGTTGTCAGCTGGTCTGGCTGCCCCATACCCAGCATTACAATCTACAAAGAAAGAAAGTGAAAAAAATTAATAAAGAATTTAGAAAAAATACATGGGAAATATACCCGATGAAACAAGTGCAAAATAGAGTCAAATAATTGCATTTAAAGAGAAAATAAGAATCTTAAAATGATCTCTCGGTTGTAATACATGGGTTAGCGGGTGATTTTTTGGCATCCCCAGCTTAGGCAAACTGTTAAGAAAATTAAAAAAATAATAAGATAAAATTTTAATTCGACCCCCCCCCCAACTTTTGAACCAATCTAATAACTATAACCGTTGTGTTCTTGTGCCGGGCAAAAGTAAACAATAATAACATATTATCAATGGCACCAAGACAACAGCTTAGTCCATAAATATTACCCAGTCTTTTAATCAGGGCAAATACTTATAAATGGTTTCAGATGTAAGATGTATAAAACTACAGATGCGCTATCGGGTTTAATTGTATTCGTAGAAATGAAAGAAAAAAAAGGCTCAGTTGTCTCATTGCTGTTAATTTTAGCACGGAAAAAAGTTTAATCATAGCAGGTGCAATATCTGAACTCCAATCTCTAGTCCCCCCTCGCCAATCTTTCACGAAAAACACCCGTCTAGCTGAATCCACTGTGAAAAATTTCCCCCACTCTATATCTGTGCCTAAATCAAAACGCGGATTCCATGAACAAAGCTTCTTTCTTAGAACTGCACGCCTGTGGAACTCTGTTCCGTCTGCCTGCTTCCCACCGGACTACAACATGGATGTCTTGAAATCCAATGTTAACAAATTCCTAATGAACCGCCCCCTTAAGTAAACACTTCATCAAATCTTCACACTAACGTAATGTACTTGCAATAACCACTATCCCTGAGTGGCTTCCGGGCCTTGATAAGTGGCGATCACTGTGTAAAAAAAAGGTTAAGATTTAGAAAATTTCCTCAAAATAAGAACAAAAACTGAAACAAGACTATGGCATCAATATTTGTGGAAATTAAAGATACTACGAGGGGCGTGTAAAATTAATGCCCCTGACCTACTTCCCATAGCAGTAGAGCAACGAAACTTGGCGCAGTTATTAGTCTTTTTCTACATAGGAACCACCCAGAGTTATGCATTTCTCCCATCGTTTGATGCAGCTCTGGAGACCGTTTTTGTAGAACACCCCAAGTTGGTCCTCCAACCACGACGTGACTTCAGAAATCAAGGCTGCATCATCTGGGAAACGCTTTCCTTTCAAAAACAACTTCATGGCTGGAAAGAGGTGAAAGTTAGAGGGTGTAAGATGAGGAGAGTATGGAGGGTTGGTGGGGATTTCATAACCACACGCCCGTGCTCCTGATCTGACGACATGCGAGTTTTGGACCGGAGCATTGTCCTGCAGGAGGAAGGTACCTTTGCTAATCTTGCCCCACCTCTTGATTTTGATAGCTTCACTTAATTTCCTCAAAAGTGAAGCATAATAGGCTCCTGTAATTGAGGTATCCTTTGCTAGGAAATCTGTCATCACTACTCTGTCCTGGTCCCAGAAGACTGTGAGCATGACCTTGCCAGCGGAGTGCTGCACCTTTGCTTTCTTTGTAGGTGGTGAGTCCAAGTGTTTCCACTGCATTGACTGGGCTTTGGTCTCTGGATCATAGTGATGGACCCAGGTTTCATCCTGTGTAATCAGTCTTTTGAAAAACTTTGACTATTCTTCTTGGCACATCTCCAAATTGATCCTCGAGCACTCGACGCGTTCTCGCTTCTTGAATAGTGTGAGCAACCTGAGAATCCATCTGGCAGACACCTTATGCATATGCAAATGGTCATGAATGATAGTTTCCACAGGCCCTGTTCTAATCTTGACATCTTGGGCTATTTGGCGAATATTAATGCGCCGATCTACAAAAATGGCAGCCTCAACTTGACGGACAGATGCCTCATCAATGGCAGAAAGGGGGCGACCAGGTCTGGGAGCTGTTTCCACATATTTCCGGCCATGTTTGAATTCACGATGCCAAAGTTTTACAAGATCATATGATGGGGCATTATCACCATAAGTTTCTTTCATTTCATCAATTCGACATTCAACAGGTTCCATTTCACACCTGACTCAGTTCAAACACCCGTAAAACATAAGCCACAAGTAGTTCTGAGCTGTAATTTGCCACATAACCCGTAGACATATAAATCATTGCACATGCAAAATTTAAGCTAGAGCAGACAACTGAAATTGGGTCCGGCGGATTATTTATTGCACGCCCCTCGTATAATAAAATAGTATCATAATTATGGTTCGACACGGTCGTGAAAAGATAGGGAAACATTCGATGTAAGGTTAAATGCTAAGTAAAGTGGATTTTACAAGACCCCCATTTCCTTTTGGTCTCATGCCATATTCTTGGGTCGAGATCTCCTGTATTCTTTATAAAATATTTTAATAATGTGTTGTATAAAAAATAGGTGGCCTATAGCAATAAATAAAATTGAAAGAAAGCCATGAGGGCATGTGTTCTTTACCTGATCTACTCGCCTGTGGAACATTGTTCCGCTGGCCTGCTTCTCGGTTGAATACGACATACAAGCCTTCAAATCCAATGTAAACAAGTTCTTGTTGAGCCGTCCATCAAAATAATCAAATTCTACTCAATTCACACGATTAACGATTACTACACCACACCTTACATTCATTAACACTTATTCCCGAGTGGCATTCGGGCCTTAATAAGTGGTGAGACCTAAGTGAAAAACGTAACGTCACAGAAGCAGTAAGCCGCTAAACTAACCTGGCGAATGAGTAAAGAAATTTTTTCTTTGCACTTATTCAGCAGAGAGCGAGGAGGGGGGGAGACTTGTTTAGCATTGGGATGGTTTTTTTCTCATCCGTTAATGAGAAGCTGGTGATTGTTTTATGCGCATACATTTATAGTTTAAATAAAGTAATCCGGCCATCTTCTTCTCAGAGGGCCTTTTCTAAAACCCAAGTAAATGTTTTTTAACGTTTCCACACCGTCATAATCTGCGACAGAGCGATGGAACTTTCAGCTCATGAATGCATACATCCAATCATCATAAAAATGCAATTTGCGTTCCTCTCGGATCCACTTGGGTGGAATGAAAAAATAGGAGGCATTACTATTGGAGTACCCCTCGTATATATTTTAACATTAAATAGACTTGATCTCGCTTGTCCACAGAAGTAAAAATGAAGAGAGAGCTTTGAAAAAAATACGTCCGACCACAGTCAACTTAAACGCCATATATGAATACTTTTCTTGTTTATAGCCACGATTGTCCGCTTTTTTATGTCTAGTTGTGACTCCACAGAAAGGACGACGGTGACAAGTAAGATATATCCCATTCTAAAATGCTGATTATCCTCCTCTCACATAACGTGAAAGCCACCTTCCCTGTTTTAAGAATAGTTTTTATCGTCAGCAGGACCATTTCTAATTATCAAGCCAAGAGGACAGCAAAACCGGAAGTTAAAAAGAGCAAACAATGTTGAATATAACCCCTTTCGCTCCATATTCTGACATGCAGCCTTGACTAATTTTAAACGACTAATACAAATTTCCACTTCGCTACTTAAGTTTATGTTATTTGAATAATACCGTTTGTAACATTTTTTTACATAATAGTCAAACATTAGTGAAATACTAACCATTTGATTTTATAGTTACCGCAGTATAACCAGTTCCAAAATTGAAGCAAACGTGAAGGCTGTTAAATATCAAGAATCAAACTGAATAGAAATAAAACCAGTGAAGCATGCATGGTCCCTCGTGAGTGAATAGTTAATGAAGCAGAAAAAATGACTAAGTTCAGCATTTGCGCCCCCATTTAGCCTAAAAATTGCCCAGAAGATGCGAGATCCTGGTGAACATAGATAAACGGTGCAGTTTTAGGCCATAACATACGTAAATTTAAGTTCTGCACTGTGCAAAAAAAAAAAAAAAATGACTAAGTCCATCATTTACCCCTCCCTCCATTTAGCCCCCAAAGTCCCCAAGGCTATGTCAACGTTAAATAATCCCGTTCACCAGAAAAGGAAAAACGGAGCAAATACACAGAGGTAGCCAGAGAGCTGAAAGGATGGATGATGTAGAAAATCAAAATAATACCTATAATAGTACTAGGAACAATCCCGGAAAACTTTGAAAAAAGAATGGGAGAAGTTGGAATCAGAGGAATGACCGGAAAATTACAACGAATAACAATAATGAAAACAGCTGAAATATTAAGGAAAACCCTTGAATGTGGAGACTAATACACACGAACCACAAACGTAGACCAGACAAACTGCTTCAGAGACAAAACATAAAATGCTACTTGAAACCAACAACATTGAAACTGCATATCCATGTTTTTTTAACTCCACCACACTCCA
The DNA here is from genome assembly GCF_053919585.1 of Euprymna scolopes. NCBI lineage: Eukaryota > Metazoa > Mollusca > Cephalopoda > Sepiida > Sepiolidae > Euprymna > Euprymna scolopes. Next base: position 26,357,238 of record NC_136496.1, on the reverse strand, counting down.
TTACAACATCACTGTCCCTCCCCCCAAAAGTGAGATCGAATAGCTAAGTAGTCAAGGAGGACGGGAAGACCGAGAAGTAAGCACTGGCCAGACCTCCACTGTATAAATGCGAATAGGACTGGGCTATTGGGGAGGCTTATTGCCACTCAAATTCCAGTAAAGAGCAATGCCCACTGTCAACGAAAAATCAATGGCAAGCAACTGTTGCATTAATGCAAATTTATTTGCAAATGTTATCGAAAGAGGAAGACAGTGCTGGAAAATCTGGAGAGACTTGTTGTCACTCAGCTTCCAGCGAGCATCACGGGCTGTATTCAATGAGATCTTTGATTGCTTGTGCGAAAGCTCCTTGTGAGCCGCCAATAATAATAATAATAATGATGATGCTGCTGCTGCTGCTGCTGCTGCTGCTGCTGATGATGATGATGATGATGATGATTTTGTTATGGTCCCAAGTGTTCCAATCACAATGGGAATCAACTTGACTCCTTTACATTTTCAGAGTCTTACTAATTCCCGTTTTAGATCTTGGTATTTATTTATTTTTTCTTGTTTGTATTTTTCTTGTTCTTTCTCGCGCACTCTGGTATGGAAAGGGCAGGCTACGTCAATAATAATAATAATAATAATAATAATAATAATAATAATAATTATTATTATTATTAATGATGATGATGATGATGATGATGATGCATCATCATCATCATTATTATTATTATTATTATTATTATTATTATTATTATTATTATAGTAATAATAATAAAGAAGACAAAAAAAAACGTAGGAGCTGGGTTTGAACGAAGACGGCGACCCACAATGTCCAAAACCAAACGTTCTAGGGAATAAAGACACTGGTGAAATTGGTAGGAACTGACGAAGCGTTTCTATCAGAAACAAACAGCCACCACGAAAACCTATATTCCGGGTGGGAGGTTTTATTATTATTGTTATTTTTATATGGTGGTCGAAAAAACATAGCGTCGATGAGGGGCAGGGGACTTACTATAATCGACCAGGTGCAGCAAAAGGAGTTCTGGGTTGGGGGGGAGGGGCATTTGATGAGAACAAAGTAGACAATAGGGAGGGGCCGCTGATTCAACATGGAATTGGTTAGTGGTCACTGAGTGGAGTGGATGTTTGTCGTTCAATTGGAAGAGGGGCACTTGCTAAGAAGCCTATACGTAAATGGGACCTGGGTCTTGGCAAAAGAGCAAGGATTCAAAAGAAAACAATGCGATTGAAGTAAAAACAGAACTAATTGTTTGCAAAGGGATCAGTAGGAATTCAGAAGTGAATAAAAACAAAAATAGAATACGGAAAACGAAACGTAATATTCAGTCATGGCGGCAGAAGTCAATACACACACGTGATATCTTTAATAACAAATAATATTGTAAGAGAGCCCTGATCGACCTAGGCGAAATTATGTTAATCTCTCTCTCTCTCCCTCTCTCTCTCTCTCTCTCTCTCGCTCTCGTGTATTAGGGAATTTGTGAAAACTGGAATCCTGAAGTTTCCCGAGATTTGATGCCGATTAAGCCTACTTTCAGAAAGCTCGAATCGACCTTTGTCCCAATTGAAATCGATGGGCCAGACCCCAATGAAGATTTATAGGATGAATAAAATTATTATTGATTTTTTATAGATTATATTAAGACTATAAAAGATGAAATAATTCATCCTGTAGAACAAATTATACACACACACAAACACACACACACACACACACACACACACACACATACATTCGATACTTCTTATGTAAAAATATCTCACGCCTGATGCGATCCCCTACTTGTACACAAATTAAATATATCCTAAACTGCTATACTGTTAACACCGTTTCTCTGCCAATATTTATTTGACATAGTGCTTGCAGATGATGATGATGATGATGGTGATGATGATAATAATAATAATAATAATAATAATAATAATAATAATAATAATAATAATAAAAAGAAGAAGAAGAAGAAGGTGCTTGTCGTTAGGCAGGGTACTAAATTTATGCCTCTCTTTCAATTTGAGAGAAGTTAGTTCGCCGACGGTGTCTCGGCAAATACCACATCATTAAGCTAACCATTTGAATTAACATGGGCTTAACAATATGGGCCAATTTTAGAAAACGTATGCCTATGTGAAAGATATTTCAATGGGAAAGCATTAAGAACTAAAAGTCCTCAGTATCCAGTATGCCACAGGTAAATGACAGAAATAAAACGGTCGAAAACCGAATATTAAAAGCAATAAAGTAACCAAGTAAAAAGAGAAAAAGAACTATTGGTATCTTTGAAAATAAAATTCATGAGGAGAGACATTTGTACTGTTTTTAATAGTGGGGGTGCTTGAAAGACCGCACGAATAAAAAAAGGAGGCTATTTTATTTGCCACAACGCCATTGGCCGATTACCACATGACCTAATTTTTCCCAAACTGAAAGCGAGGCTTGAATTTGGAACCTCCTAAAGGCACCTAATCTTATTATTACTCTCTTTGAAAACAGCCTTTGGGGTTCCATGGAGTCTTAGTGACAACAAGTCTCTCCAGATTTCTAGTATGCTCCCCCTCTTTCGACAACTTTTGTAATTAATTTGCGTTATCGAAATATCCGCCAACCATTTATTCTTATTGGTAACGATCATTAGTATTCCCTGAGATATGGGTGGCGATGTCTCCAGAAGACTCATCTAGAAGAGGTTTGATTCGTACTTTATCTCCTCGGTCTTCCTATCCTTCTTGACCATTATTATTTATTTTGTGCGGAACCAGTTTATGTTGATGAAAAATAAAAAAGAAATAAAAAAGAAAAAAGAGAGGAAGCAGGAGGTTGACTTACAATTATACTATTATGCAGTTTTAGTTTTCATGATCCCAATTGGTTTCTTTGTGTTTTACCTCTGTAGAAGTTTCCGTATCCCCGGCCAGCGCCCGTGAATCGTGTGTATTAGTCTCAGCACTAAAAGGTGCTCCTTAATATTCCAGCCGTTTTCATTATTATTATCCATTTTATCTCCATCTCTCTAATCTTTGGTATTGTTCCTAGTGATCCTATTATTATTGGCGTTATGTCAACTTTTCCTTATAACTTTGAGCTTCCTGTTCTGTTCCGCTTTTCTGTCTCCTTGATCTTCACTGTATTATCTGTTTCGGCGGCAATATTATTCCTTCTTGTTAATTAATTATTATTATTATTATTATTAGCGTGGAGGAGGGAGGATGCCTGTATTTGCCATGCCGTATAATACGCTTAAATATGATATTTTGTTACATGATAAGGGCTGTCCCCTTTTCATGTAAGTATTAAAAATAGAGAGATTAGTTAAAATGAAAATGAAATAGCATAGGCGAAATTCGAACCTCATAATTTAGTTTTAGAAATAGATTACGTGTGGGAATTTAAAAATGTAAAACAAACTTGTTTAGAATATAGATAAAATATTCAAGAAAAGAATGTGAGCTGTCAAGTTTGTTATGAAATTTTAAATTGAAAGAATGCAGCTTATAAGATAATGTTTTTAACATATTGGAAAAATAGGTTACTGAGAATAGGAAAAGTTTTGGACACGTATGTCCAGAACACGTGAAAGAAGGCACATGTTTTAACATGTGTATGACGTCACGGAAAATAGAAAGTTCTAGGGATAGAGAAAAACTTTAGTTAGAAGACAGTCAGTGAAGAAACTCGGAGAGAGTCAGTCGTCTAGGAAGCGAGACGTCACTTCAAGAAAAAAAAATGTGAAGCCTTGAATTCTTGGTGATGGAAACACGGTCGTGTGACGAAATAAACCATCATGTGTTTTGTAAAGCTCGTCTTGTCTTATGATTCTTACAAAAAGGTAAAGTTAAATTGTATTATATATGTGTGTTATAAAATGTCTTTTCATACACATCTCGACTTCTCATATCCACAATGAGAATCTACATCATGTCTACACAATGTCGGAACACTATGTCCTCACTCAAAGAGATTCTTCTCCCATTCAACACAATTAAGGAATGAACATAAAATATATAAGAATCTCTCCTAACATGAACAATCTCTCTAAGTCTGCAACAACATCTCTCTCTCTCTCTCTGAGTCTTACAACATCCCTCTTAATAAACACTCTCTCAAGACAAACACTCTAATAAGACTCTAAGACTCACCTCTCAATGAAACCCCTATATGTAATAATTTTAATTTATCCAGATTTCGTATATATTATTATGGAGTCGCGATTTCAAAGTAAAAAATGAAATATTTAAGTACCATAAGCTAGAATCAGAACCGAAACTGTAGCATTTAAAGCTCGTGACGTTACCACTGCACCAACGTGACACGCATATAAACCAATTAAAAATTAAAAATGAACTAAAATGAATGTTTAACTATTTTTTTAATCAATTTTGACCCATTTTTTACCCTTTAAAAACTATTTTAACCGGCTAAAAATCGATAAAAAACGGCCTGTAAAAATCTAATCATTTGAGACCCCTAATATGGAGACAGACATACAGACCGACTGACACTGACAAACAGACAGAAGGACTGACTGACATATAGCTGTTTATGTATTAGATTATTATTATTATTATTATTATTATTATTATTGAATCAAGTCCTATCTGAAATGATATTGAGCACCTGTAAACTGCACTCTGATCTAATTTTGTTATGTTTCTGACAGTTGGTTCCGTATTTTTTCGATAACCTTAAACAGGCTAAACAGTAGGCACTGCCAAACGATTGTGAAAAATAGAGCGCATAATACTTTGACGTCAGATTTGTATTAACTATACAAAGTATGGAAAAGTAGAAGCGACTTAATAATTTTTTAAAACTTTGTTTATTTTCTTCAAACTGCAATTAATAATTAATCTTTGTTATAATTTGTTAGATTTCAAGAATTACACAGTTTAATGAATAACAACATCAGCACATTTGTACATTAAATATAAAGTACGTTTTTACTAAAAATATATGACCGCTCATTTGGTTAATTACCGGTTTCCATACTTTATTTGGCTAAAAGAGACAAACTAGATATAGAAGTGATCTAAAAATGTTTATTTTTTTGCCCAATTATATTTTTCAATCGGTTTTAATCTGGTGAGAAAATAGCTGGCAAAAATCATGTTTATATTATAACGTAATTTAAAAAAACACACCATTAATTGTAAAATTTTTGTTGTAACGGAACATTTTAAAATAATGGAAATTTAATCGTTTTAATCTTTTAAAAATTAATTATATCTTGAAAGTTTGTTTTTCTTGGCGATTCAACTGATAATAGTATATATTAACTAGAAAAAAAAACGCTATTAAAAAAACATAATAATATTAAATGTATATCAATTTTTAATTGCAACTTCAAGATAAGTTCTTGTTCAATACGTGTATTTAAACTTTTAAAAAATAGATACCTTTTACTTATTTGATCTTTTATGAATCATAATCAATAAAAATTTCGATCAATTTAGATATATTTTCTTCAAATTTAAAAAATAAATAAATACGAGGCAGGGAAAGACGCACTAAAATATATTTCCCCTCATATATTTTACGGAAAATACATTTTGTATGTAATTTCATTCTGAAATAAATAAGTATTGAAAAATTCATAAAAATATAACGATTCATTGATTTTTGCTAGATTTATTAAACACGGGTATATTTTCACTTTGGAAATGCTTACTACATGGGAACGTTATTTTAAAGCGATAATTATGTAAGCACGATTTTCGTCTGGCAATTTATTTATTTTCGTACGGTGAAACAATTAAAAAAAAAAATTATTACTAGTTTATTTTGTCTTTCTACTTTTAAATGGTACACAAGTTATATTGATAATATTAACTTATAATAAAGTTAAATCGTGTTATATATAGCGGGGAATTCTGTGGTGAATTTTGGAGGTACCTAACAGTAAACAAGCAACGAAACAACGACAATTAAAAACAAACGAATGAACGCAAGTGAACGCCATAAACCCCCGCCTCCCAATTCGAATAGACATTAAGACTGGCTTATTTAAACATAACCAGTAAAAAGTCGAACAAAACCACACGGTTAATGTGGCCACCACTTCTTATGTTGTCCGGGTTGGAATAACAACGCGAGCTTTTCATTCGAGACAGGGTTCAATGGTTTCCGGACGAATGGTTGGGTAATCTTTGGGTCCAGGAGTAAAAATCGCTTCACGGGTCCCTTTTATTTAAAAAGAAAAAGTAATGGAAAAACAAATACTTTGTATTTAGTTTTTGTTTGTTAAAGGACTTTTGCTTAGCCGTGGTAAGGGTGGGTGGGCAAACACTGGTCTCATTTTACAATACGCTTGCTTGCACGGGCAATGGGTGGGCCGCGTCTAACAGGCTTCGAAATGATGTACGGACGTGTGAGGCTGTATGGGTGCGGATGGAGGGATCTTGCCGGGTGCGACTGGACGTGAAATCGAAGTCGGTTTTGAAACAACAGTACTATTATTATAGCTCGTCTTCGATTTGGAGTTTGGAACTAAAAGCATGCACGACCAGCCAATAAAACAAAATGGACGAACAGGGTGACCTGGTTCTATAATAATAATAATAATAATAATAATAATAATAATAATAATAACATAAGTCGCGAGGGTTTGTAGACTCTCTCTTTCCTCTTTATTACCGATACTTATCGAACACACCCCGATACAAAACCTATCTACGAATACTGCCAGGCATACAAAGTACTTTCGTGTGCAATTTCATGAAAAATCGCTCCAACTGCTTCCGAATCATTTTTTTTTTGTTTTGACTAACGTCCAGCCTTTACAAGGCATATCGACACTTGGACGTAATGGCTACTATTTGGGTCCATGCATAGAAACGATTAACAAGATGTTGGTTTACGTTACGTTTAAACTCCTGCACGTCAGTGCAGCCAGAAAAGCAGGTCGCGAGAAGGGAATTCCAAAGTCTAGCTGTTTGACGGAAGAAACTATTAGAATAGAAAGCTTTCTGGCATTTATGGACCTCAACAATGAAGGGGTCCGATTTTGTTGCTAAGCGGGTTTGTCGAGGATATGTACGTTGAAGGGAGACAAGTGTTGTGTAGCGGGGTGTGTATATCGGGGTGGGCACATAACGGGAACGGATAATGACATTTATAATAGATTACACACAGTTCATATTTATTGATAGAAGCTTGATATAAAGAGAGATGTAGATAGTGCTTTGGAGGGGTGTTACATATAAATGTTCTTTGTACAGAGACGAATGATGATGAAAGGGAAGAGAATTCATTATTGAAAGAGAATTACGTTACCACTTTTGACGGAGGGGACTGACAGTTAACACTTTGGAGAGGTGTTACATATAAATGTTCTTTGTACAGAGACGAATCACAAAAACACATTACCTTTCAGGTTGAATGATGACAAACGAAGACTTACACATAACACGATGATTTTTATTCATACCAGCTGGACGAGCTGATCAGGGATTCGAATGCCTTGTAGAATTACATTGTCTTTCTTCCCTTTTTTGATCGCTTCCAAAAGGGTTTGGCTAACTGTCAACTCAACTCGAAATTCTCTCCCCGACTTACTCTCTCGCTCGCTACTCTAACTCTGTCTCGACCTCTGAAAATTTTCTGAATATATTGTAAATCTATCTTTCTTTGTGATGTCAAAACGTGCTCAGACATGTGATTCTCCTCACGTGGATTTGCATATTACATATTCCTCCACACGTTTTCGGCCACACAAAGAAAATTCCTAAGTTGAATTGTTCATTCTCCTTACTCTGACATAATTAATATATTGAATTATTTCTGGACAATTGCTCCACATTCCTTGGATTGCAGTACATTTCTGATTACTTGGTTCGGTTCTAGCCTGTTTCTTTTAATAAATATATTTTCAAAGATTATTTACTTTGTTTCTCGAATTACCGGGATCTGTAATATGTTTCATATGCAACACAAGTGCAATATAGGGAACAAGTTTCATAGACAATGAACTAACACACATACACACGTACACACACACACAGAGAAAAAGTTTGTTACATAATAGTAAAAGATAATTTTGCCATGTAGTGCCATGTTGAATTTCCGATTTCGTAATCATCATTAATAAATTAATTTAATAATTTAATGCACATTTTGTAAAAAAATATAGAAGTTTCTAGTCACTAATTTGAGATTTTAAAATATACAGTAAGAGTATGGGTATGTTAGTACATACGTTTATCATGATAATGTTGTCAGTTTAGTTTTCTGCCGCATATTTAAAGAATTAGTTGTTTTGTCTAAATATCTTCTCTTTTTTACTGAGTAGTGGTTTTAAAAGAAACTGTTCTATTTCTTTATACGGCAGATATAAGAATTCGAAATTGTTATGGGAATTGTGATTATCTATCAGTTTAATGTGGATGAAAGCAAATATTATGTTTTCTGGGATCGGAATAGAATAGAAGCGCATGAATGTGTATGTTTTTAATTAAGTATTAATCCATATAAAATTTGCTTACAATCTCTCGCTCTTAGACAGAGATCAAAAGTCACCAACCTAATAGGTCCCGAACTGTCAGTCAGGCTTCAGCCTTTCTCCCATCGACGCAAGGTTGCATCCCTCTGGCTGTTTTATGAGTATTTTAATGATAGATGCTCCGACTAATTTCAAGATCTCGACGTAAATATTCGAGAAAACCTGACATGCAGCAAAATCCCACCCCTATATAGTAGAGATCCCTAAATTCTAGAAATCCTTCTACTCTAATAGTTTATTTCTCAGAACTGCTAGACTTTGGAATTCCTTTCCGGGTTACTGCTTCCTCGGCTATATTGCCATGCAGAAGTTTAAATGTAAAGTAAACAGACATCTTGCTGCTCAACTCTCTACATAGTCCCAAGTAGTATCCCCCTACATCAAAGTGGCACTGTGCTTCTCTGGGGTGAAAATGCAATTAAAAAAGATAAAACTCTTTATACATGCATACTTTATCGCCTTTCCAGTTCTTTTCATGGGTTAGGGTTAGTCAATCGTTTACTATTTTAAACGAAAACGACTCAAGCTCTTTTCATGAAGAGAGTAACACGGAGGTCATTGTTGAGCTTTTTTTTTCAAGGTTTTAATTGAGAGAGTTTACTCTGGAGAGAGACATATGTTATCTAGTTATTTATTATTATCTGAAGTTTCTAACTTAACGAAATAAGTGATGCACGCGGACAGACATAGAAGTAACATTCGCTTTGGTTGTTAGTTTCCTACATTATATGCCGTGACTAGTTCGTATGGCTTTCACCAAACGATTAACCGAAAAACTATGGTTGCTTCAACTCGAAAACCTGACGTAATTTTTTATCGTTCAAATATTTTGTCGACCGTTTGACCTCTGCCCTTGCCTCAGTACCCATCTTTTATTCAACCCTAGGAATGATTCTGGTTTACACATTTGAGTTATCATCATGCACTCAGTGTCCCCTCAATCAAAATTCACACTAGCTAACTTAATCGCTATTGGCGTAGTGTCCCTTAGATGCAACAGATATTAAATCGTAAATTTTATAGTTTGTTGGTATTTTTTCTTAAAATCCCTTCCGACAAGGTGTGAAATCACTTGATATAAGAACGACAATACGAACGAAAATTAATTAAAACAGTGACGGTCTATTGGTTCCAGTTCTGAAAAGGGCAACTCCTTTAGGAGTTAGGAGAAACACTGCCAACAAAAAAAGAGTTTCACAAGACTGCAGTTCTTGGAAAGAAATTACTTTAATAGGAAGCTGTATTACAAGGAAGTATTAATAAAATGAATTAATAAAGGTCACTAGACACAAGATAAAGAAACATATTAATAGGTTATTTTTGGCGTCCCAATTGTCATCAAGACCATGCCTCATAAACAGTGATGAATATATCAGCGTATATTGTTTTGGCTGGAATCTGTTTTAGTTCCCCCGTATCGTTTTCTTCGATTTCTAGGGATATGTTCTTGATGCAAAGTAAATACCTTGAGAGACGAATGTACTAAGAGACAATTTTTGGAAATACGACGATATATATATATATATATATATATATATATATATATATATATATATACATATATATATACATATATATATATATATATATATATATATATATATATTACAAGGTGGTCACCACTTATCAAGGCCCGGAAGCCAATCGCGGATAAAATTATTGCCTCTACAGTACGATAGTGTTGAGATTTGATAAAGTGTCTTACTTAAGGGGGCGGTTCATCAGGAATTTTTTTATGTTGGACTTGAAGACATCCAAGTTGTAGTCAGGTGGGAAACAGGCAAACGGAACAGAGTTACACAGGCGTGTACTTCTTAGAAAGAAGCTTTGTTCATGGAATCTACGTCTTGGTTTTCGCAGTGATAAAAGTGGGGAAATTTTCTGACAGTGGTTTCAGTTAGTAGGGTGTTTTTCGTGAAATATTGGCGAGGGGGTCCAGGGAATGGAGCTCAGATAAGTACTTGCCATTGAAGAAACGATAAAAAAAGACAGGCACGCAACGTCTCTCCTGTGGGACAGAGATTGCAAGGAAGAGAAAAGAGCAACCCCCACTAAGTCACGAAGACTATTTTGTACTCTGTCAAGGCAGGATGGGCTGTTTTTAGTAGCTCTTGCTTAGACGTGGCAACAGTACTCCATCCTTGGACGTACTTGGTTTTTATATAGATAGTGAATTGCATCAGCAGTGAGATATCTTCTGGAGCGGTAGAAGGATCCCACCATCTTTCCAGCGACCTTGGAAATAGACCTGATGTACGTGTTCCATTTCAGGTTAGGAGTAAAGGTCAAACCCAGAAGCTTATCAAAACCTGGAGCTTCCCCTAAGAGAGCCGTCCATTTCAATTGATGCCAGATGGGGATCAGAGCGTTGATGATCAAAAGATTGGAGCTTAGTTTTATATGCATTAAAAGTAACCAGCCACCTCTTCCCCCACTGTACCACGCGCCTGAGATCAGAGGGGAGAAAATCAGAGAGAACTTTGTCATTTAAGGCCTTTGGTGTGTTGCCATAGATTGTCGTGTCATCATCATAGATGTCAACGAATGATTTAAGTATGTGTTTAGGGAAATCATTGATGTAGATCAGGAAGAGGGTTGTGCCCAGGATGGACCCCTGAGTGACTCCAGCATTAATACTGATGGCCTCTGATTTCTGCCCATCAACCACTCCTCTCATTAGCCTCTCAGAGAGAAATGGTTTAATTATTGAGAAAACATTCCAGTTATACCGTAGCTTGAAATCTTGTGAAGTAAGCCCTTATGCCATACCTTATCAAAGCCTTCTGATATGTCAGGAGCAATCCCCCTTGAGAGGAAGCCTTTGTCAAGAGATTCACTAATCCTATGAGATATAACCGTTAGCACATCTGCTTTAGATCTGGCAGAACGGAAACTATATTTCATGTCACAACTTTCTCATGACACACAGGAGACTTATAGGTCTGTACTGAGAGAGAGAGATGACTTATCACCTGAATTCTTAAATACAGGGCATACTGATGAGGTTTTTCAGGGTGTTGGGAAGCACTTCTCCTTAAAGCAACGCTTATGCAGTTTTGTATATATAGGGGCAAGTTCTGGTTGAAGTTTTTTTAGCACTATAATTGGATGCCGTCAGGGCCAGTTGCTTTACTGGATGCAGGGTTCTTGATAAGCTTAGCGACCTCACGCACATATATTTGTATGTTGCATAGCGTGTTGTCTATTATAGGAGGAAATACGGAGAGTTGATGGCCTTCGTCACATAGGGTGGAATTAGCTGCAAAGTTCTTTGCAAATAGTTTGGCCTTGTCTGATGCTGACGAGATGACCTAAGGTCCATTGATGATGGTTGGGATAGAACGCACGCTTCTATTCAGGATCCTGTTTGCTATTTGCTAGAACTGGTGGGAACCAACCTGCTGCTCAGCTACTTTGGAATGAACGGACTGAGCATATAACTCTCTTGCATTCATAATTACTCTTTTACAGTGGTTGCTAGCAGTCCTGAAACCGCTCTAGTCACAGTGCATCTATTACGTTGGTAGCTATATATATGTACATATATGTGTGTGATATGAGCACCTCATAAGTATGCCCTGTATTTAAGAATTCAGATGATAAGTTGTCTCCCTCTTGTTACAGACCAATAAGTCTCCTGTGTGTCATGAGTAAGTTGTTGGAATCCATATTAAATAGCGAAGTAGTCAACCACCTCACCAGAAATAACCTTCCTACTAACATGAAATATGGTTTATAAAGTTATGCATTGCCTCTATATTTACGCCTTAAGATACGAAAGTTTTTCTGAGATGCGATTTTCAAAAATCCCATCTATGCAGAGAAAAGAAAAGCAAAAATTATAATTACAAAACGAAAAGAGTCCAAGAACTATCCACTTATTAAGTGCTTCCTTTTCAGATTAAATATGTTTTTTACTCTTTTTCAAAGTGTTTTTTAAAATGTTTTATTAACTGTTTGCACTTATATATATATATATATATATATATATATATATATACATATATAATATAAATAATATATTATACACACACACACACACACATATATATATATATATATAATAGAACAACAGGAGTATGAAATGAAGTCAGAAAACTATATATTAGTGGATATAGATTGGTTCATTTATTGAGTAAGGGAATACAAGCATGTATTTGGGGGATAGAAGGAACTCTTTATGCGAAGGCATTTCGAAGCCTAATGCTTCTCATCAGAAGAATACATGAGATGTCAGGTAGCATAGTGGAGATGCGGCGCCCAGCGTAGGGTTCATTAGGCGCGAAAAAGACTAAGTGAAATTATAAAATGTCGAGGGAAGCTTTATTGAATTCTAAATAAAGGAGAAGCTTGTATATAGTATGATGTAAAAAAAGTGTATATGATCTTTATATTGAAAACGCTTGCGTAGAATATGGCTGCACAACAACTTTTGGGTGCCATTTTAAACAACATGCCAGCTGAAAGAAAAAAGATCTCTCAGCAAATGGAAAAGATATCCCCACAAATGGGAAAACGGAATAACCCTGTCGTGTTCAATAAGACGTGCTTGAATATATATATATATATATATATATATATATATGTGTGTGTGTGTGTGTGTGTGTGTGTGTGTGTGTGTGTGTGTGCGTGTGCGTCTGTGTGTGTGTGTGCGTCTGTGCGTATTTTATAAAAGTTTGCGCGTAGGAGGGTTCAAAAGGATCAACAGAAAATAGTTTACTCGTTTAAGTATTAACGAAATTTAAACTACAGGAAAATCACATAAAAACGGTGGCGCCTCCCACAATTTGAACGACTTTCAATCATTTCGAAAACTTTTAATGGACGATTAACTCCAGCAAAAGATTTGTCCAACCTCATAGCTCAGCTTCACTTGTATACAGATATCCTTCTTTTTTTTCTTTATTCCTTTCAAGTATTTCAGAGAACGACCTCCCGCTTGCACCTATGAAAGGACTCAAGTATGTTGCAAAATGATGATCCATTTCCGGGGAATCATTTCCTGTGGCCTTCTTTCTTCGGTCTCTCTCTCTTTCTCTTTCTCTCTTTCTCTGTCTCTAATTCATTTATATATATATATATAAATTCACACACACACACACACACACACACACACACACACACACACATATATATATATAAATTGAAAGGAGATTAGAACAATAGTCTAAAGAGCAGAGTGTATTTTAATGTAATAGTAAAATTACTAATTTAATTAAAATACAGGGAAAGAAAAAAGTGTTCGTTGTAATTTAGATATATAATAAGCTCGATAGGTAAATATCCTAGAGCTAATTTAATATTCAGTAATGTGATTAATAATTTACAATTCAAATTAGAATTAAATTAAAATCCGTTTCACAAGAATGAACAACAACAAAATCATGAATTTCTACAAAATTGATTTTGTTGTTGTTCCTTCTTGTGAAACGGATTTTTAATTTAATTCTAATTTGAATTTTAAATTATTAATCACATTACTGAATATATATATATATATATATATATATATATATATATATATATATATATATATGTATATATATTCTAATAATAATCTCCGTAACTGAGAAGGAACGGCAGAATATGTCGGTTACATGTACCAAGTAAGTTGTCCAAAATAGTGTTTTTGTAAGTTTTAAAGTTAAACAGCTGAAGAGTATATAACTAAATATGCAGCAAAGACCTAATTTTGCAGGCTTGTTAGTCTGTAAAACAATTGGATAGGTTTTTAAAAGTAATAAATAACCAACTGAGCAAACTTAATATTTGGATCTGGGAATATATATATATATATATATATATATATATATATATATATATATATATATATAGTAATTTATAAAATATATATGGCAGTTAAGCTACACTGAATATTCCGCGTTTCATCCACTCTAGGACTCTTCCGGCTTATGCGCATAAGCCCGAGGAGTCCTAGAGTGGATGAAAGTGGAATATTCAGTGTAGCTTAATCGCCATATATATTTTATAAATTACAAACTAACTCTATCTACGTATTGAGCACTTTTGAAGTAAATACTTAAAGTTTACGCATAAATCTATACTTTCGTATATTAATTTTACGTGAGTAAATTAAGTAGTTATATATATATATATATATATATATATATTAATATCTTCAAATTAGCTATAACCAATTATTTTATACTTACAGACGCTAGTGTTACATGCTTAAGCAATCATCAGTATAGGATGTGACATTTACTGTCACTCGGGAAATTCTAACGTAGTGGCGAAGTCAACCGTGACTCCCTTAGCTATTTAATTAAAATCAACATAAGAATTGATGGGGATTAAGTACTTTTAAATGCCGAGTCAGCGGGCATAACGAATAAGCACTCAGCGAGTATACAACGAAAGGAGGCAGGATGATTTGATTTTGCATTAAGAAGCTTATCCGCCTTTTTATTATTCCATGAGTAGGGACTCAAATTTATCTTTTAAAGTTGCGCTCTCTCTCTCTCTCTCTCTCTCTCGCTCTCTCTCTCTCTCTCTCTCTCTCTCTCTCTCTCTCTGTGGCGTGATGTGAATGTCCCGACCGGCGTTAATCCCGAATAGATCAAAGGTATTAAATATTATTATAGTAATACTTATATCATCCTCTTTAAGAACCCTGTTCTTATTATCGAGTACTTTACGTTGAAATCAGATACGTCGGTCACTTAAGCCCACGTTCGCATATCATGATGTTAAAATCACTAGATCACTCTCGGCCTTCTTGAATGGCATTTGTGATTTCTATAAATGATAATTTCGACTGTATTTCTCGCAGCGGTTAACCTTGGCTGGGTAGTTTGTCCCTTGCTCATGGAGCCAGATACAGTTTCGTGGCCGGGTTCAAATATCCCGAGCAGCAGTAATCGTGACTCCTTGCACTGTTGATTCCCGAAAGGATAAACAATTAGTGTCTGTCGGTATTAAAAATAATTATAATAATAATTATATATATATATGTGTATGTGCGTGTATGTGTGTATGTGTGTTCATACGGCATAATCACGTTGACGCATCGGTTCTCGCCAGATCACCGGTTAAGCAATGCCTAGTACCAGGTAGATAACTTTTGGGGAATACAATACGCTTTATGTGATCTCTGCTTTACGCTTTTGGCCGAGATCACAGTGTAGTATCTGTTCCGACAGCAAAGACCAGATGTGGGGGCAACCCCACATGCCTGACCTTTAACCAGCTCCCATTTCCCACCTCTCGGGAGCTGGTCCCCTTTTTCCCTTCCCCCTCCCTTCACTCCTCACATTAAAAATAGGCCTTGTGCCTAATTTGCTCGGTGGGGGAGCAAATAAATACCATCTGTTCCGGCAGATGCTGCACTTAGGATAGTTTGTACCAGTCAATGGAGGGGAAGCCCTCTATACTGGGACAATTATTATTTTTGGTAACCAGAGTGCCCCCTTTTTGCCTACTTTTAGGGGAGCTGGTTTTTACCTCACATTAAAAACGGCCTTGTGCCTAATTTGCTCAGTGGGGGAGCAAATAAATACCATCTGTTCCGGCAGATACTGCACTTAAGATAATTTGTACCAGTCAATGGAGGGGAAACCCTCTATACTGGGACAATTATTATTTTTGGTAACCAGAGTGCCCCCTTTTTGCCTACTTTTAGGGGAGCTGGTTTTTACCTCACATTAAAAACGGCCTTGTGCCTAATTTGCTCAGTGGGGGAGCAAATAAACACCATCTGTTCCGGCAGATACTACACTTAAGATAATTTGTACCAGTCAATGGAGGGGAAGCCCTCTATACTGGGACAATTATTATTTTTGATAACCAGAGTGCCCCCTTTTTGCCTACTTTAAGGGGAGCTGGTTTTTACCTCACATTAAAAACGGCCTTGTGCCTAATTTGCTCTGTGGGGGAGCAAATAAACACCATCTGTTCCGGCAGATGCTGCACTTAAGATAATTTGTACCAGTCAATGGAGGGGAAACCCTCTATACTGGGACAATTATTATTTTTGGTAACCAGAGTGCCCCCTTTTTGCCTACTTTTAGGGGAGCTGGTTTTTACCTCACATTAAAAACGGCCTTGTGCCTAATTTGCTCTGTGGGGGAGCAAATAAACACCATCTGTTCCGGCAGATACTACACTTAAGATAATTTGTACCAGTCAATGGAGGGGAAACCCTCTATACTGGGACAATTATTATTTTTGATAACCAGAGTGCCCCCTTTTTGCCTACTTTAAGGGGAGCTGGTTTTTACCTCACATTAAAAACGGCCTTGTGCCTAATTTGCTCTGTGGGGGAGCAAATAAACACCATCTGTTCCGGCAGATGCTGCACTTAAGATAATTTGTACCAGTCAATGGAGGGGAAACCCTCTATACTGGGACAATTATTATTTTTGGTAACCAGAGTGCCCCCTTTTTGCCTACTTTAAGGGGAGCTGGTTTTTACCTCACATTAAAAACGGCCTTGTGCCTAATTTGCTCAGTGGGGGAGCAAATAAACACCATCTGTTCTTCAGATGCTGCACTTCAATTTCTTGTTCTTTGTCAGTGGAGAAGTCCTTCACGATTGGGACAATTTTTAATATTTGTTTTACCTTTTCCACGTTAAAAAACGACCCTGGTGTCTAACTCTGTCACGTGGGGAGGCATTGTAAATAGGAACGAGACATGATTTTTTGTCATCTCTAACCTGAACTTATTGGTATTTAATAACGCCGACTCAGAAGAGAGGTGATTGTATATTGCGCAGGAACCCTTACAATTAATATATATATATATATATATATATATATATATATATATATATATATATATATATATATAGTGAATGAATGAAGCAAGTCTATATTCAAAAGTTCATGATGTTGACCATCTTATAATTTATTCCTTTAATTCAGTTAACATTTGAAATTCATCATAGTATCTGTTTCGTAGCGCAAAATCAATCACTGTTAAGAATTGTAAATGTCAACTGAATTAAAGAAGTAAATTATAAGATGATTAACATCATGAATATTTGAATATAGACTTTTGTCATTCATTCGCTGTATTGCTCTGTACTTACATTGAGCTTCTTAAATAAGGATTGGTACATATTATAAGGAAATATATTTCCACATAAACACACACACACACACACACACACACACACATATATATATATATATATATATATATATATATATATATATATATATGCACATTTGTTTGGGTCTACACACTTGAAATTTTAGATATAGGTTCCTTGGACATGGATCTAACTTAATAACTGGATTTAATCCCAACACAATAAATTTTAAGGGGTCAGACACCCCCAAACACCCGGGCAACGCCGGGCACCCATGATAGTTTGTACATATTTTCGATTTCTATTCGTTTTTCTTCTCCAAAACAAATTCCTCGATACAGCTTCGATAAAGCGAAACCGGCCAGCTGGCTCCACTCTTTTTTTCTTCTCTTCACCTCATTAAGTTTTTTTAACGTTGGCTTTATTTTAAACGTTATTAATCGCGAATTTACGTTTTCCCTTCATAAGTGCGTTATATATATATATATAATATGTTTATGTGCAATTTAACTACTCGGCGAATTAATTCATATGAATAAATAACAAAGTGTTAATTTAGATAGCCCAAAAATGCAATACTTGATCTATAAATATTTTTCTTTAAAGATACTGCATTAATATGGATAGATAGATATCAAATCCGTTGACAAGGGCGCTGGGAAAATGGTACGATCCTTCTACCGCTCCAGTAGATATTGACTGATGCAATTCTCTACCTATATAAAGGCCAGGTACATCCAATGATGAAGTACTGTTACCACATATGGGCTGGAGCTGCTAAAAGCAGCTTATCTTGTCTTGACAGAGTTCAAAATAGACTTCGTAGCTTAGTGGGGGATGCCCTTTTCTCTTCCCTGAAACATCTTTCCCCACAGAAGAGACGTTGCGAGCCTGTCCCTTCTTCATCCTTATTTCCATGTCAGGTGCTCGCCTGAGCTTCAATCTATCCCCCCCGCCAAATAGTCTAATAGTTTCCCACACACTCTATCTGTGACTAAAACTAAATGTAGATTCAAAGATTCTTTCTAAGAACTGCACGACCGTGGAACTCTTTTCCGTTGGCCTGCTTTCCAGTTGATTACAATCTGATTGTCTTCAAGTCCAATGTAAACAAGTTCTTGATGACCCGTCCCCCTATGTAATCCAACTCACAAAAATTCCGCTATTTATGTTCCCTACGCTATGATCACTAAGGCTAATGTGTATTCATTAACCCTTATCCTCGAGTGGCCCCCGACCTTTATAAGTGGTGATTTCTTTGTAAAAAAAAAAAAAAAAACCCGAATATACTCAAGTATTTAGTAATTTTCAGAAACCTTGTCTTTTATTGGTCAAAATATCGCGTACATTTGGTTTCAGCCTCCGGTGATGGCATATAAGAATATAATTCTTCATCAACTTATAATTTGCTTCATTAGCCCGTTAGAAAAAAAAATAATAATATTCCAACATTTTTTTTTTCAGTTCACGAATAAGGAGTTTCCAATTAATACAGTCGTATTCCTTCTTTATCAGCATAAACCCATGCGCGTTTTCACAGTAAGAGAAGCGCCACTATCATAAAAATATGAACAAAACCAGTTGCGTAAAAAAAAGGGGATGTACTGATGTGTGTTACAATTTGAAAATAAAATAGCCTGCATTAAAATTAGACAAATGGATAACAATGCAAGCAACTTAAAATTGGATTATGAAAATAACTGCGATTTTTTTCTAACGTGTCTCCGGGATTTGCAATATAGAAAGTTAAGTTTATCGTAAAATCCAGAAGTATGTTTGAAAAATATTTCCTGAAAAAATGACTTGTAAATATAATTAATAGATGATAATAAACTGAATTATAATAACACTTGCCGCGAAGATAACACCTTAAGCCCGTACCACTTGAAGTAGAAAGAAAAAAGAAGGGGGAAAATGTGCAATAGATGAAACACTACTGACCATCAACAACTACGAAATTCGATCGAATTCTACATTGCCAGGCAAGTTTATTCAACCTAAAGCCCACTTGAAACTTTAGATATATGATGTTTATCAAAAAAAGTAAAAGCCGACAATATTAACTGGCAATGTCCTAAATAAGTAAATATTTGTGTATCTATCTCTAATAACGTCGTTTCTTTAAAGAATATATATATATATATATATATATATATATATATATATATATATATATATATATATATATATATACGAGAGGCGTTCTTAAAGCCATGACTCCTTTTCCCCGCCCGAGTTGATAAAAGGGATTGCAAATTGCATCTTTGTGTTAGATAAGAAGGGCTGTCCCCTTCTCATGTTAGTAAGAAGGCAGACTAGATAAGTGAAAATGATATCAGGAAAAGGCTAGGATCGAACCCTGTAGGCAAGTGTTAAATGAATGGATAATTGAAATCCTACGAATGCAATCGATTGTTAATTCTTTTAGAAATAATTAAATATTAAGTATGTCAGTTACAAGAATAGACAATTTGGCCTTCGGGACAAGATCAAAGTGTAGTATCTGTTCTCCAGATGCTGCACTTCTATTTCTTGTTCTCTTTCGGTGGAGGAGAAATCCTTTACGACTGAGACAATTTTTTATTTTTGTACCTTTTCTCCACGTTAAAAAACGACCCTGGTGTCTAACTCTGTCCCGTGTGGAGGCATAGTAAATAGGTACAAGAATAGACAATGCGAGTCTATAGATAATTATTGAAAATAGGTTAGATATTGAAAATTAAAATTGAGAATTCTTTGTTTGCCAAAAGTGGGCTTGGACAGGCATATGTAAAATCCACGTGAAAATTAGTCACGTTGGTTAACATCACACTTCTGGCGTCATAAATAAAGGAGATTCCCAATATATTGAAATGGGGTTCGAAGTTAGGATCAGACAATCAGAGATAATCAGAGAGGCAAACTCACAACCAGAGAGAGAGAGAGAGAGAGAGAGAGAGAGAGAGAGAGAGAGAGAGAGTGAAGCTTGTGCCTTAGAGGCGAATGGTAGAAGAGTAGACCCTGACATCATCAATTGGCCGACAGATGAATAAAGAAATCATTTGTGAACTGTTGTCTTAGTGTCGTCATTTCACCAACTGAAAAGGTAAATACGTTTTGATAATCATCTTTAATGAAATTTGTATAACTCTCCCCTCAAGTAATGTGTCCCCTCCTTTGCGTTAACAAGAACTGTGTAAATGTCCCAGCTCCGTTATTAATAATATGAAGTCCTTCAGAATCGTCACAGACGTCGTAGTGATGTAAATGTATATAAATGTTATCATCATCCCCTGTTCTGAGTCCCACGTTGTAATGGTTGAACTTATGCATTTATGACTTGAAAGTTTCATCTCACTGGTGCAGATATTGACGGTGTAAGACTCTATCTGCCACAAAGAAATTAAACTTTCAGGCGATGAATGCATAAGTTCAGTCATCATAACAATGCACATTGAAAATCCCGCTTAATCCATTCGTGCGGAATAAAAAATAGGAGACATTATTTTTGGAACGCCCCTCGTACGCACACACACACACACACATACACACACACGCATATTTTATATATCCATATCTATTACATATATATATATATATATATATATATGTGCGTGTGTATGTATGTATGTATGCGTGCGCGCATGTGTGTATGGTACTGTCTGGTGGCCTTTTTTATTGATTGTCGCAGATGCTCCCCACATGGGGTTAGTCATTGATTGGATATACAATTTGGTAAATGAATAAGTAAAAGGGATCATTAATGTCAAATATAAATGCAGACTTTTTTTATTCCCCCGAAGAGTCGAGTTTTTTTTTATTATTAATGGCCTTGCCATTTTTGCTTCTCCTTTTTTTTTTTAGTTGCAGTCTTGATGTCGAATTGAAGCGATTTTAAAACGTAACGAAATTACATCCCTATTCTCCCACATCTCTGAGAAAATCGTAAAAAAATCAGTGGGAAGTTGGTTGGATTGCAAAAGAAAAAAATAAACCTAAAAAGAATAAAAAGTGTTGTGTGACAGAAAAGAAGGTGAAAAGAAGAAAATGGGAGAGCAAATGAAGAAGAAAAAAAAGAAGAAGAAGACGACATAAAAAGAAGATAAAGAGTTAGAAAAAGAAAAGGCAGAGAAATAATAAAAAAGAAGAAAAAAGGAGAAATAAAAGAAGAAGGTAAAGAAGAAGAAAAAAAACAGAGAAATAATGAAGAGGAGGAAAAAGAAGAAAAAATAAGAGAAGAAGAAAAAGGAATAGGAGATGTCAAATAATAAAAAAAGAAAAGGAAAAGAAGAAATAAGGGAAAAAATAAAGATATAATTAGAAGTACAAGAATAATAATAAGAAGAAAAATAAAAAGAAGAAGTAAAAGAAAAAGAAGAAAAGGAAGAAGAAGACAATGCGAAGATAGGCGCAGAAGAAGAAGAAGAAGAAGAAGAAGAAAAAGAAAAAGAAGAAGAAGAAGAAAAGAACCGGAGGATAAGAGAAGAAAAGTAAAAAGAGGAAAAAGAAAACGACGAAAATGAAGAGGAATAAGAATATGGAGGAAGAGGAGGAGGAATAAGTTTAGAAAGAGGATTGGAGGAAGAAACTAGGATAAAAAATGGGAAGAAATGTAGAAGAAAAAGAAAAGAAGGTCTAATAGGAAAAAGATTTTAAAAAAGAAGACGAAGGAATAATAAAAATAATAATAATAATAATAATAATAATAATAATAATAATTATTATTATTATTATTATTATTATTATTGGCTCAAAAGGAGCTTTCACACAGCACTTCAGAGATCTTTCCCTAAAAACACACTGTGGTGTTTCCTGGAAGCTGAGTGACAACAGGTCTCCCCAGATTTCCAGTACTCTCCACCTCTTTCGATAAAATTTGCAAATAAATTTGCATTATCGCAGCAGCTGCTTGCCATTGATTTCTCGTTGTCAGAAACGTTTCTACTTTGCTGGGATTTGAGTGGCAATAAGCCACCCCAAGGTTCCAGTTCTCTTCGCACTTATTCGGCTGAGGTCTGGTCAGTTCATCGATCTTTCCTTCCTCCTTGACCCTACTTGGGTATTTGGTCTCGCTCTTTTTTGGGGAGAAGGGGGGCGGTGATGTGACAATGGGGGTAGGGTCGGGTAAGAGAACTTATAGATATGCGGTTTCAGTGTTCTTGGTTCCATGTAGTGTTTCATGTTTTTCCTTTGCAGCAGTTTGTCTGGCCCGCGCTTGTTGCTCCTGTGTGTTAGTTTCCACATCCAAGTTTTTTTTTTAATATTTCAGTTGATTTTCATGATTGTTGTTTGTTGTATTTTTCCAGTCATTCCTTTGATTTCAATTTCACCCATCCTTTTTTCAAAGTTTTTCGGGATTGCTCTTACTATTATTATTATTATTATTATTATTATTATTATTAGTAGTAGTAGTAGTAGTAGTAGCAGTAGTATTAGTATTAGTAGTAGTTGTAGTTGTAGTAGTACAGGGTGACCCCCCAAAAAAACAAAAGCTAAATGGAGGCTAACAAGAACATATGCTGTAGAACGGAGAAAAAAAGGCCAAATACCCTTGTGTTTTGATGTGATGTTTTGAATATAATAAACTAGTTATGACCAATTGATAGTGATTGTAGCTGGTCGAGTGCTGTTTGCGAAAGTCCGGCAAAGGGAGAATTATAGATTTGAGCCCAGTCGAGTACTTTTCATGTAAATAAAGATTGAACAAAGCTAACGTCTCTTTTATGAAAGGGGCTGACGAGAAGAGAAAAAAGCATCACTTACTAGGTTTCGAAGCCGATTTTGTACTCTATCAAGGCAAGGTAAGGTGCGCTGGGCAGCTGCTGCCTAGATGTGGAAACAATACTGCATTTTAGAACGTACTTGGCTCTTATAAAGATAGAAGATTGCATCGGCGGTTAGATATCCAACCGTTTTTTTTCCAGCGACTTTGGTAACATGTTTGATATAAGTGTCCCATATTGCAATTACAACACGTTTAAAAACCGAACATGAAAACAAAACCAGACATAAAAACGTATCATAATTGGAAGAAAAAAAAAGGAAATAAAAATGTCAAATAAAAAGAAATAGTTTTAGCTGTACTACAGCTGTGACATTTTGCCAAAAAAATGTGCAGAGTAATTCAATTGAGATTAAAAAAACGATAACACTTTCAGTAGTTGTGTGCCGTTTTCCCGATAAAAGATCTAAAATATTCACAATTATCGGCTAGCTGAGTGCTCTTTCAGAACAGACATGAATTTATGCTAGGTCGGGTAGCGTAATGGTTATAAGCTTTGACTATCGTGTAGGTGGTCGGATTTCGATCCTGGCTTGAGGTAGTTTCCTGTCTAGCCGCACTGATGAGCTATGATACAGCGAAACGGTACTGTATGTGGATGACTATATATATATATATATATATATATATATATATATATATATTTCATGTATGTACATTAGATGTTCTAAAGGTATATAATGTTTTATGCGTCAATATTCAGCATTTACAACAAGAGTGTTCAATACGTAATTCATGAAAATATATAGCAATTGAGCTAAACACAATCTTCAGTGTTCCATCCCTATTAACCTTTGTCAGATTATATATATATATATATATATATATATATATATATATATATATATATATATGTGTGTAGTAATGAAATCAAAAGAGTGTAGTGTTTACCTGACATGCGCAATGGTAAAATATAATCTCATATAAATACCAGCATTTATATATAGATAGTTTAATCCCAACCGAATAAAAAACCTCAATACGCAATGGAGAGTAGAGCATATTATATTCTCATATATATATATATATATATATATATATATATATATATATATATATATATATATATAGATACACTCCTTTAAATTTTGATTTTTTGTGTGTGTATTCATATTAAAACCACTTCTTTCTATTTATTTATAAAGGAAATAAAACTTGCATTTATCTGAAAAAATATCTAGTTAATTTGCATTTTCTTTAAAATATTCATTTTAATTAATTCCCAATCAGATTTCATGGGATGATCTTCTTTAGTTAACTAATTCGTG
>NC_136496.1:26267650-26327650 GCF_053919585.1 Euprymna scolopes | reverse complement strand
TAGTCGTGTGCAAGTCAATTTGAGAGAGTGTCGAGTTTTGGGGTTGGAGGCTTTGACAACAGAGTATCATGTTATGTTGCCAAAAATTTTGACAAAACTGTGCTGAATTTATCCAAGAAACTGCAAGGTTAACAATAAAGGGAACAAATATTGTTTCGTTCGTTTCGTTTCGTTTTAGTAATGTTTCGTTTCGTTCCGTTTTATTATAATTAGGGCAACCTAAAATCGCAATAATTGCTCAATGAATGTTATTTTTATGTGAAATTAAAATATTTGGATTGATTTATGAAATCTTGTATTTACTTTGTCAACTTACTAAACGTGTTTAATAAATGTAATTTTTTTAGATGTTCTAATTATAACTTTCCATGTTTCATAGTTTATTTTTTGTTAAACCGTGGTATATTTTCTCAATTCTAGTTGTAATTACATATTAAAAATGTACGAAGCAAAACGTAAATGAATAAAACGATCAGATACTAAGAGTTTCGTTTCGTTTTCATAAAAATGTAAATAAATTAGTAAATATTTTGAACGAAACGAAACAAATCCAAGGCTGCAAAATTCCCCTATAGGTAGGTAAACGTTGAGACGTTATCGTGAATTGGCAGGCAAAATCGATTCGCAAGCAGTAAATAATTCCACCATTAATAGGACAAATTATTTACAAAAAAAGCAAATGCGTGTGAACCTATCTCTGGCTGCTCTACTGATGCTTTATATTAGATGAAAAAATTTCGGCTGACTTCTCCAAGTGACTAGAGGTCCAAAACGCAGGAAAATCGCAGCTGGCTACACTTCGTCCCTACAAGATCAGATAGTTGATTTGTAGATAGATGCTCAAGAGTCTTTAGAGCGGCAGAAAGAACAGACTTTAAGAGAAACAAAAAGAGCAATAAATCTAATATTTATTGAACACTAGAAGGGCGCCCAGGTATGCCGACGTCGTAAAAATACACTTAGATATATTTTGATTCATGCAGATTTCGTATGTATTATTACAAAGCTAATTTTCTATCGTGTATTATGTTATACCTAATCTGTAATAGTAACTGCAAAAGTTAAAAAAGATGGCTTATATATCATCAGCAAGAATCGGAACCAAAACTTTTAGCGCTCCGGTCTCAATGTCTGCGGATGTTGCTATCGAGTGAGGCCACTCGAGGATAAGTGTCAAAGAGTGTACAGTATCAGAATCCTAGTAACTGGAGATTCAGTAAATTTGTTAACTTAAGTGGAACGGCTCCTAAAGAACCTGTTTGCATTTGATTTAATACGGCCGTCTTGTAGTCAGCTGGAAAGCAGGAAAACAGAAGACAGTTCCACAGGCGTGCCGTTCCAAGAAATACACTTTGTTCATGGAATCTACGTTTAGATTAAGGTACAGATAAAGAGTAGGGGAAATTAGTGATAGTGTTTTCAGATAGACGAGTGTTTCTCGTGAAAGTTTGGCGCGGGGGGACCATAGATTGGAAATCAGACAAGCAATTGCCATGAAAATACATGATATTTGGGTTATCTGTAATGATACATCTTTAATTGTTGTAAATAAATGCGTGTCGGGGAATCGGTTAGGATTTTCACCGGGTATACGTGTATACAAACAAAAACAGCAGGGTACACGCAAAGGAACCCGCCATGCAGACACCCGTAGAACCATTTGGGGGTTTGACGTCTACATTAAAGTGAACGAGTACATATTGCCACACCTAATCCCCGTCCACAAGCGTAAACAAGTGAAGACTGGTTTCTCTCTCTTTCACTTTCTCTCTATATATCTTTCTCTCACGCTCTTACTCTCTCTCTCTCTCTCGCATACACATAATACTTCTACTTTTCTTTCTCCCTCTCTTCATTTCTCTTGTACAATCTCATCTGAACTACATATACTGCGATTATAGGGTCATGGACTTGAATGACCCAGAGATTTTATTAACAGGTTCCCAAGAAGTCGAGACATAATTCTCATCTACATTCCCATCATCATCATCACCATAGTTATTATTATAATAATAATTATTGCATCAATTACATATAAAGAAGGTGAGGACATTGAATAATTAGGGAGATACATTATATATCCTTAATATATATATATATATATATATATATCCTTAATATATATATATATATATATATATATATATATATATATATATATATATATATATGGTCCTGTGGCGACGGAAAGGTTGTAACGCGTGGAGGCTTGAAATGCTGGAAGCATGTAATAATTGATCTACATCACCGTCTTCAGTATCATGCCTGCTTGAGCGTGTGAATTCACCAGTAGGACTAAAAAAAAGAAAAAAAAAAGAAGTCATTTTTGGGCTCATAGACATTAAGTGTCTGAGGGAGTGGCACTCGTCTGACAAGACGCTGCAAAATCATCGTATATATATATGTATGTATGTATATATATAAATATATACATACATGCATATATATATATATATATATATATATATATATATATATAAATATATATATATATATATATATATATATATATATATATATATATTTAAATAAGGGGGTAGTCACCAACAATGTGTATTTTTTAACATTATTTTATTATTCCGTGTCTTGGTTTTTCATTGAGAATTATGTTTGGAGTTGGGCAGAATTTGAGGCCTAGTTTTAGTACTTCAATTTCGTCCTTTGTAAGCGTCTCTGTAGATAGGTTGATGACTTTGTGTTTTTTGTTGTCTAGTCTGGTGTTGTCATTTTGTGAGGGATTCCTAATAAATGGTGGTGAGGGTCGTTAGTTTCGTTGATCCGGTTGAGAGATTGGTTGTGTCGTTTTGTAGGGATGTATGGGTTATGATGATATATATATATTATTGCATTTTCACCCTAGCACAGTGCAACTGTGGTGTAGGGGTCTACTATCTGGGACATAATTTGTAGGAGTACTATGTAGGGAGTTGAGCAGCAAGATGTCTGTTCATATTACACTTGAACTTCTGCATGTCAGTACAGTCAGGGAAGCAGGAACTCGAAAGGGAATTACAAAATCTAGTAGTTCTGGAAAATAAAGTATTAGAGTAAAAAACTTTCTGGTAACTGGGGAACTTTACTGTGTAGGGGTGGGATTTTGTTGCTTTTCGGGTTTATCAGGGGTATTTACATTGAGGGGCTACAAATGCTTGTAGTGTATGAACACCTACCATTAAAATACATGTAAAATAGAGGGATGCAATATTTCGTCGATGGAACAGAGGTCAAAGCTTAGATGATAGTTCGGGACCTATTAGGCTGTTGACTCTCTTTTGAACCCTGTCCAGGAGTGGGAGGTAGTAGCAGATGCACCAACCTAAATGTGACATCAATACTCCATACATGGGCGAATGGTGGCCTTGTAGAGGGACAGGATACTTTCAGGCGTAAGTAACTTTCTAGCGCGGTAGAGGGAGCCCATTTTCCTCGCAGAGCTGCGGCAATGGTCTCGATGTATATGTTCCAACTCATGTTCCCTGTGAATGTTAAGCCTAGGGGTTTGAACGAAGTACGGTTAGGGTAGTGCATCAGCAGTCATAGCTACTGGTGGTTGGTAAGATTTCTTGTAATTATTAAAGGAAACGAGCTTAATTTTGGCAGCATTAAACATTTCCATCCATTTTTGTCTCCCTTCCACTACAGACTGTAGAACGGGCTTGCTTAAATCCATATTGTTGGCCGGACAGAAGTTTAGCAACTATACGCTAGTGGACTAGATCTTAGATAATTATGGACTCAAATATTTTGACGAAAAGAGGGAGGCAACTAATGGGGCGATAATTTAATGGGTAAGTTCTTTTGTCAGAATTCTTGTAAACTGGCATCGAAGAAGCAATTTTAGAGCAGTCGGGGAAGCAAGATTCGCTAAGGCATTTGTTTAAAAGTTTGGAGAGAACTGGGGCAACCTCACTGGAGAAATATTTTAATAGTACAGCTAGAATGAGATCAGGTCCTCGCGCTTTTTAGGTGTCTAATTCTTTTCTAATATCATGTACTTGAGAAGGGGTTATTTTCAGGCCAACTAGTATGGTTTCTGTCCGCAAAGGAAAATCAGTGATAGAGTTGTTTGCAGGGGCCAAAGTTAAGTTGGAGGTAAACCGACGAGCAAGCATATTAGCTTTCTCGGCTGCTGTTCCAATAACCAGATGATTTATGGATAGTGGGGGAATTGTGGATTGCCCATTATTTACAAAACTGTTATAGATTTTCCAGAAGTCACGAGTTCCTAATTTCTACGCTTTTATGCGTTTGCTGGTGGTTTCGGCGCATTCTCTCTTAGCTGGCGCTATTTTTTCTTGCAATTACTTCTAGCTTTTATAAACATTTGTCTGTGTGTACTAGACTTGTGCCGGATAAATCTGCGGTATGCATGTTGCCTTTGAGCAATGGCAGCTGTGCAAGTAGAAGTAAACAATTGGGAAGAGTGAGGCTTGCTATAGAACATTCCTGTGAGAACAAGCTCCAATTGCCACTTTGAACAATTCAGTGATCTCGTTTGCACACTGTTCCACAGGTAGAGACAAGATAATTCCCCATGGAGCATCTCTGATGTGATTTTTGATGGCATCCCACTCAGCCTTATTGTAGTTTCTTGTCGTTTTGAGCAATGGCTCCAACTTGGGATCGGGAGTTTAGAGTGATGCCTATCATTATCACAGCATGACAGCATTCCCGAGTAACTCAATCATCAGGAACTGTGGTCAGAAATATACCCATAAGTGAAGCTTGCTTGTTCTGACGATCTGGGAGACGGTTCGAAACCTTACCGTCTGTGTCAAGTCATGGGATATAGAAATGTTATGGATGATGCTACCAATTGTGTCTGTGGAGTAAGAGAAGTCAAGCCAATTAATGTGGTGGACATTAAAGTCACCAAATACATGTATTTGGGCAGTAGTGTCAAGGGTGAGTACCACATCTATACTGTCAGAGATATGATTGATTAGAGTACAGTCCTGGGTCGAGGAAGAGCGATAAAGCAAATATAAGTAGCTAACGCTATTTTGCAAAGTTAGCCTAAAGCACATGAAGGCCTGATTCTTGTTTAGATTCTTTAGTCATGGGGAGGGTATTATGAATATTGACCCCAAGACTGCGCATGCATCTGTCAGACTCGTTACAACAAAGTGGAGGATAATCAGATTGTTAAATATGCTAGGGGGGACGGAGTAGTGCGTTAGTTTCCCTTACCACTAAGATATCCGGGGAGTTTTCCAGGAGAAATGATTCTATATCGTCTAAATTAGTTCCATGTCCACGGATATTTCTAAATGCGATCCTCAAGGGAAGAGGCGAATTGTTGTTCGAGTGTGTGTCTGGTTTAATCGTTATTTTGGATTGAGCGTTCATTTCATTTTATTTTATAGCTTCAGTTTATAGTAGAGGTGCTAGATAAAGCCAATGTGCATATCCACTATCATGCAGCACGAGTAGACCATCAGCCGATTCCTTATCTACAATAATGTGGCCTCGGGAATTCCTACCGGGGATGAGTGCAGGGTCCATTTCCATGCACGACATTGCATTACAAAGGATAGAGCAGCCAATCTAAGCGCTACAAAAGAGTTAAGGCATCTGTACTATCAGTCGGAATATAGCAGCCAAACTGTCAAACCTGTTAAACAAGACTGGTCCAGCCCAATCATGTTAGCACACATGGTAAACTATAATTCAATAACTTGAGTACTGTTTCTTCCGCCCGTCACACCAATAATTTCCTGGGTAAGGTTGACACTGTTGTCCAAACTTCCAACTTCCGTATACGTAACGCACCTTCTCTCAACTCCAAACGAACTTCTGCTAATTCAACTTATTTCTTCGAAATCCAACTTCAAAATTAACGTCCCTCTAAAAAATCAACCCTCTTTTATCTCCAACCAGAAGCATGTCATTTGCATATCGGGTGGTCACATTGCAGGCATATAAAGAGATAAGACAGCCATTTTTGTTTCTTTCGTCTTCATTCATTTCATTCCACGACCGACCCGTTGAATTATGCACACGTGCTAGTTAGGTAAGTCGCACGTTTCCCTACATAAACAAGCACCCACAAAATTCCCAGGTTTAAGGAAAGTTAATGAAGAGGTGTGGGGGGACGGCGTTCATTGCCCTAGTCAGGAAACTAGGCTAAGCATTGGACATCTCTAATGAGTCCCTGTGATCGCATCTCTGCTCATAGCTAATAGGCAAAGAAGGAGTATGGAGTTTTCCTTCTCCTAGATAGATGAGCTGACAAGATCTACGAGTCTATCAGCCAGAGAAAGTTATCCCCGCGTAGGGTTTCAAGGCCAGGTATTTCTACGCCCCCACATCGGTAGTTAGGATTAATCGAGTTAGTATCAAAGATAATTAGTATATGCTTTACTACATTCCTCAAAATAGGATTAAGATTGAAAGATGTGGTTATTCTCATGTTTTGAGTGGGAGCGTAAGTGGGGGTATACATGTAATTGTTCATATCTACTAGAGTTTAACAAGGATTAAATATTATTATATTAAGGATTAGATATAGTTGCTACTTATTATAGATCACTTTGAATATAAATGCATACTATGACTAATAAGCATCTATCTTTTAGATAATGTACAGAAATATAGGTGTAAGTTATAAGATAATGCATGCCTTCTCAATAGACAATTATAGATGTTTAGTATTGGTTTTTAAAAGGTGAGCCTTCTAAAGTAAAGGACCGCAAGCTAACCCCCTCTTCCAAGGTACGTGCATAGTATATGATTTTATATCAGCTTGGGGAGAAGAGCAATTGGTTATTTGTCCAGTTGAAACAGGAGAGATGATGTAACTTACAACAATACACTATTATTATTTTTTTTTACCCGGTGGTCACCACTTATCAAGCCCCGGAAGCCACTCAGGGATAAGGGTTACTGCAAGTACATTACGTTAGTGTTGAGATTTGATGAAGTGTTTACTTAAGGGGGCGGTTCATTAGGAATTTGTTAACGTTGGACGTGAAGACATCCAAGTTGTGGTCAGGTGGGAAGCAGGCAAACGGAACAGAGTTCTACAGGCGTGCAGTTCTAAGAAAGAAGCTTTGATTTAGGCACAGATAAAGAGTGGGGGAATTTTTTCACAGTGGATTCAGCTAGACGGGTGTTTTTCGTGAAAGATTGGCAAGGGGGGACCAGAGATTGGAGTTCAGATGAGCACCTGCCATGGAAATGACGATAAAACAAGGATAGGCACGCAACGTCTCTTCTGTGGGAGAGAGGTTGCAGGGTAGAGAAAAGGGCATTCCCTACCAAGCCACGAAGTCTACTTTGTACTCTGTCAAGGCAGGATAGGCTGTTTTTAGCAGCTCCTGCCCAGATATGGCAGCAGTATTCCATCCTTGGACGTACTTGGTTTTTATATAGATAGAGAATTGCATCAGTAGTGAGATATCTTCTGGAGCGGTAGAAGGATCCCACCATCTGTCCAGCGACCTTGGCAACAGACTTGATGTACGTGTTCCATTTCGGATCAGGAGTAAAGGTCAAACCCAGAAGCTTGTCAAAACACGGGGCTTCTCCTAGACGAGAGCCATCCATCCCAATTGATGCCAGATGGGGATCAGAGCGTTGACGATTAATATGCAATTAAGATATACAGAGATTTGGGTAGGATTTAGAATTATAAGGATTTGTGATAATGTGCATCGTGCAAAATAGACACAGGCAGTCGTCTTGGAGGCAAAGTAACTATTTCTTTATAGCCGACATTTTGAAAAAAAACAACATTTTTTCCAGTTATTTTAGTATCATACATCAGTAAACATAAGCCTTATATTTAAACGTACACTTGAATGATAATTTAAGATTTCCAAAGAGAGCGAAGCAGTATCAGTAATTAAGAGCAGGAAAGCATATTTTGGTGTATAAGCAACAGCTTTGCGGTACTTCGGAAGCAATTATGTAATTAAAAGTAGGAGGCGTGCTTTCCACGAAAGTTTCGACTACACGTTCCGTTCAGTACTTCATCTCAGAATGGAAGTGTCTTTTAGTGATTTATGGAAATTAATATTTTATTTTATTAAATAATATATCTTAGCAGGGAATAGATATAGAAAATTAGATTAAAGTGCATTATGGAACAACTTTACAATACTGGTCTAAACATGTCAAGTGAATATAATTAGCATGCAATCAAAGCTATTTGCGCTGTTATGGAGAGGAATATGTAGAAAATGAGGATTTGGGGTTCATTGTCCTAGTCAGGAATCAACTAATCGACTTTAACATATATAAGTGTATATTTGCGCATGCGTAGAAGAGCACTTAAGTCGATGTAAGCCTGCCAAGTTTTTATTTACTTGAATGTCACCTCTTATCAAGGCCAGAAAACCACTCTAGGATAAGAGTTAATAATTATTAGGTAGTTGGAGAGACAATTTCACGATGATCAGTAATGGTGGAATTGTGTTAGGACTTGGTTATTTAAAGGACCAATCATCAAAACTTATTTACATTGGACTTGAAAACGACCATGTTATCTTACATAGTTGTGGAACACCTGAAATCATCTGTTATTTATGTGTCTGTCGGTCTATCTATCTATCTATCTATCTATCTATCTATCTATCTAACTGGCGGGGTAAACAAGAGATGAGATGTGAAGCAATGTTTTGACAAAAGTTGTCAAAAATTATTGAGGTATAAAACGGACAAGTTGTAGCGGAAGTTCTAAAAATAGCTGACCGGAAAGACGTGCTTGTTACCACACGTTCAGGTTAGTTGGACATAGAGTCGAGTTGGAATTTGTACGTAAAGAAGAGCGGAAGGGTTAACTGTTTCCCCCGCCCCCTTGGAGGGAGATGACGTGTCTCTAAATTGGAGATTAGAATTAACCACAAGCAAAGATACTCACTTTTCATTTTTCTGCGGTCGACACATGGAAAGTGAATAACAAATATATATAAAACCAACTATCGTCTTGGAGTGAAATGCATTCGTACAAACAGGTTTCCAGCTTCTCTCCAAGAACAAATGAAATTCCAGGTGGATCAAAAGACCAACGACGCAGTTGATAAGGTTGTTATGTAGTAGGTCGAACACAAGAAAGTATTTGTAAGTTATTTATCTCTCTGCTGATCCATCTATTTATCTATGTGTATTACCGATATATCTGTCGATCTAATTATCTATCTATTTCTGTATCTATCCATCTCGATCTATCTATCTATCTTTCTATCTATCTATCTATCTATCTATCTATCTATCTAACTGGAGAGATAGGCGAGAGATGGATGTGAAGAATGTGGATAAAACTGCCAAAATATAATAAAATCATATCATAGACAAGTTTACCGGAAGCATCTGGTCAGCTGGTTAGTTGGAGATTACATTGGAGTTAGAATTTGGACGTTGAGCAGAGCGGACGGTATAACAGGTCGTCTCCCTTTCACCGATAGGGAGCTGACGTGTTTTAAAATGGAGACCTAGAATTAACCCATCAAGCAAAGAGATTCACTTTCCATTCTTTTGCGATCAACACCTGTAAAGTGAATTAAAACTATATAAAACCAACTTGCGCTTTTGAAAGTCAATAAATATTAGTTCAAACAGGTTCCAGCCTCCCCTCCAAGAAGAAGGTTAATTCCAGGTGAAGTATAATATTCATTTTGAACGGATCCCTGTCATATCAAATAATCTAATATTGATTTTATATCTCAGGCTTTTCGGTTTGTTTGATAAAAAAAAAACTTTTCAAATGCACTTGTGATGTTAAGCAGTATAATATGTTAACTTTGGTAGCCAAAACAGCACACACAAAGAAACGGGTGAACCAGAAGTCAACTGGGCCTTTGCCCTGTAAGTGACTGCTCATTGGCTGATTAGGAAGGGTGTGGTGGAAACTATAAAGCTGATTGGCTAACTAAAAACACAATAGAAATTGCGTATATAAAAACGCGAGACAACCACAAAATCCTCGCATCAGCCTGGTGAATCCTAGCGTGGGTGAAACGCGGAATATCCTGTGTGGCTTAATTGCCATATATATATTATTACTTACTACCTAGCTCTACCTACGTGTTTAAGTAAATACTTAAACTTTACGCATAAATTTATACTTTCGTATATTAATTTATGTGATTAAATTAAGTAATCAATATATATATATATATGTATATATATATATATATATATATATACATGCGGTTAATGGTAGCCGAATGGATTGGGTGTTCGCTAATCGAGCCAGAGATGTCTCGTGTTGTGGGGTTCAAATCGTTCGACTAGTATTAATCGTGACACCTTGCACTAAAGATTCCCGAAAGGATGAAACAACCCCTTTAAGAAATTCGTTTCTTATCGTTGAGCACTTTCAGTTAAATTAAAGTCGGTCAATTTAGCTCTTATGCGTAGATCATCGTATAACGATTAGATCACTCTCTGACTGACATAAATGAACTTTCAAAAAAAATTAAGATGTTTAAATTCAACGTTGTTTCACGCGGTTAATGGTAACCGAATGTATTGGGTCTTCGCTAATCGAGCAAGAGATGTCTCGTGTTGCGGGGTTCAAATCGTTTGACTGGTATTAATGGTGACACCCTGCACTGAAGATTCCCGAAAGAATTAAACACTAGTGTCTGTAGGTATTTAATTATTATAGTAAAAAAAATAATTATATATATATATATATATATATATATATATATATATATATATATATATATATATATATATATATTACAGAGGGGATTCAACTTGGAGTCTAAAGTGCAGGTTATTTTAATGTGTTACTATTTAAAAGAACAGTGGCCATGGTACTGTAGATATATAATAAGCTCAATATTAATATTAAGTATAAAGATTGATAATGGCAAATTATGAATCAGTTTCAAAAGGAAAAACAAAAAAATCAAACTTAGTGTACGATCGTTTCGGAAACGATATTCATTTTATTAAAATTGACAATAATTGACAAATACTTTGTTTTAGAATATGATCTCCTCATCAACACAAAATAGGGGGGGGGAGAACAGTTTAAGACACCAAAATAATCTAGCATTTTTTCTTTTTCCAAATATTCTCTCGCTCCGTTTTCTCTGAATTTTCTCAATCTCATCCTTCTTTTTCTTCGTCAATTTCTCTCTCGCTCTCTCTCTCTATCTCTCTCTCTCTCTCTCTCTCTCTCTCTCAAAAATGTAATATTTTTCCTCGCTGCTTATATCCTCTTCTCTCTATTTCTATTTTTGATAAATTGTTTCCCCCACCCCTCTCTTTCTCTGAATCACTCTTTCACACATGGTCTTTCGCTTTCAAACTTCGTCGGACACTCTCTGCATCTTCCGCTTGTCTTTCGTGTGTATAGCTGTTTCGCTCTATATCATAACTCGCTACATAATGATCCTACAGACATGTTCCCAAATGGCGTAGATAAGAATTAAAAAACTGTTGTTTATAATTTTTGCTTTTACTCTCCCTCTCCCTCTCTCCCTCTCCCTCTCCCTCTCTCTCACTTTCTCTGAATGCCTGTGCTCATTATCATTTACTCGACTAAACCCCCTCCTGTCGCTCTCTCTCTCTCTCTCTCTCTCTCTCTCTCTCTCTCTCTCTCTAGATATATTTATTTATTTACTAACGGGGCGTGGCAGCTTTGCCCGTGCGTAAACCACGCTTAAATATGTTTTTTTTTTTTTTTTTTAATTTGACCAGATCTTATTTTAGAGTCGTGATTTCAAAAGTTAAAAAAAAAAAAAAAGTATTTAAGCGCCATCAAATAGAATCGAAACCAAAACTGTAGCATTCAAACCTGGTGACGTTACCACTATACTAAAGTGGCACGCATGGAACCTGATGAAAAATAAAACAATAAACAAAGATGAATGTACGAAATGTTTAACGATTTTTTTTTGCAATTTTTATCCATTTCTGACCCTTTAAAAACAATTTCAACCGGCTAAAGAACCATAAAAGTACAGCCCGTAAAAACTCCAATTATTTGAGGCCCCTAGCGCCGATCTGCGACTTTTAGTTTCGGGGGAGATAGAGTTTGAAAATATGGAGACAGACCGACAGACATAGAGCCATTTATATATAAGATTTCTCATACTAACTATATATTATCTCTCCATTCCCTTTCACTCACCCTCTGTATAAACACGTACACTTACCTACATAGATATTCGTTTGTATTTGTGCTTCATTTACCCATATTGTCTGACCGTGTCACGTGGACTGCGGGGCGACAGTGGCGGGAGAGGATCCATTTTGTGTTCTTTCCATCACATAGCACGAGCGCCCCCAACCGGAAGATTTGCTACACTAATACTTCTGTTCAGTTGCTTATTTTTAGCCGATGAAGTGAACCCCAAAATCGCCACCGGATTTGATAGCCTTTAAGCCCTACCTCTATTTACATTTCCAAAATCATAGTATATTTAAGTTATGCTAGGTATGGACACGCATACACTTAAACGACGACCGACTAAATTTTCGTTTATAAATCCTCGCGTCAAGAGATTAGAATCATAAAACAGTTTCTCTATCATGGATTTTTGTCCTCACCCTCCCTTCAAATCCATTCCTGTATTGATCTAGGCTCTATTGATTGCGATGTATTGATCTAGGCTCTATTGATTGCGGTGTATTGGTCTAGTTGTGTTTTGTTTCTCTTTTGAGAACAGATTAGTTTATTGCTATATACGGAATAATCACGTTGACACACAAGTTCCCGCTGGATCACCGAAGTTAAGCAACGTTGAACCTGGTCAGTACGAAATGGGTGACCATTTGGGACTTCCAGGTGCTCTATGTGCTTTCCGCTTATCTCGGCATTGTTTCCAGTCGTCCTGATCTTCTCCTTACCACTAGACTCAAACAGTGCCGATTCAGGAGAGGTGTGGTTGGGATTGCGCAACCCTTGCCTCACAATTACATGCGCTACTGACCCTAAGGGGTATCCTTTGTCTTTCAAGACTGAACGGAAGCATGGGGATGAGGAATTTATTGCTAATCGCCTGAGGCTTTTTCAC
The DNA here is from genome assembly GCF_053919585.1 of Euprymna scolopes. NCBI lineage: Eukaryota > Metazoa > Mollusca > Cephalopoda > Sepiida > Sepiolidae > Euprymna > Euprymna scolopes. The sequence continues at coordinate 26,314,673 of NC_136496.1, read as the reverse complement.
CGGGGAATGCCGAGGGGCTGCCAAGGTACTTTTTGTAGGTCAGAGTGCTCCAGATCAGGGCCGCTGACTTCTTAATTCAACTTTCCGACACTAGTGTCACAGTTCTTACAATGGTAGATAACTTAATACCCCTTATGCGAAAAAGAATTGCGTTTAGTCTCTTTTAAATGTTTCAGTTTGAAATTATATATTATTTCATCTGTTAGGTTCAAGTTTGAAATATCCGTCTAAAAATATTGGCGGCGTTAAAAGCTTTACAGGGACAAAACAATGATACCCATGTTATCGGCAATTTTACTTTTTAAGATGGGCAAATCGGAGGGATGCACATATACAATAATTAAATTCTTAGAAAATTATATGAAATTTGTAGTAAAATCGGCATAAAATGATTTAACTAACACCCTACCCAAGAGCCCATCGTTCAAACACCTCTGACTAGCATTCACAGACAACTGGAATTAGAACTAATACATTAAAGACATTGTCAACCTTGCTCTTCAGAAGGTGGTCTCTCTCTATCGTGCTAGAAAACTATTTACACCTGAGAATATTCTATACCTCTGCAAAGCCACTATTCGGTGCATCACGAAAGAAGAGACTAACGAACACACTTGGAATTCGCTGCAAAAAGTAAACGTAAACAGGGAAACTGAATCACTAAAAAACAGCTGTACAAGATAACGCAAAGGACCAACCACATCAAAATCAAAGATCGACAAGACAACAGCAAATGCTAACTCTGCGCACAAAGAGACGAATCAATAAGCTACATAATAAGTGAATGCAGTAAACTGGCCCCAAAAGAATAAAAAAAATAGACACAATCAAGTGGGGAAGGCAATACATTGGCAATTATGCAAACACTGATACAGTAGTAATGTAAAATGAAAATCACAAGCTCCTCTGTGACATGGATATACAGACGGATAAACCCACCCAAGCAAGAAAGAGAAAGTTATTATTATTTAATCATATTAAAGACAAGAATTAAAGAGAAAATGTGGAAAATTAGAAAAAAATAGTGAAATAAAAGAGATTGTTGGTAAAAATGATATCTGCCTTTTCAAACTCAAATTTTTCTTTGATTTAAATAATGGATCATATTTTAAAATTATCTATAAATACGAGTACAGTTAACAGCGAAAATACAGCCATTAAAGGAAATCCAAATCTCACAGTTTTTTTTTCCGATGTTCTAGTTTCACATATCTAAAAGGCTAGCAACATGCCTCACTTGATTCTGAAGTTGAATCTCGGAGGGGGCGTTATCAGTTTGGGGATTTTTCCTTCCACCAGAGGGAGTTCCAGTAGAGGCACACAAGATCAAAGTGACCCTACGTGAACATCACCGGACACGATGCCATTTTCTCTTTCCTTCCCTTTTCTAGTTCGTTTTTTTTTATTTGAATTACCTTCCCCGTCGATATCTGTGCAAGGAACCGAACAAAAGACCAAAGTGCGCGGGTGGGCAGAGGGGCAACTATTCTGATTTCTTCCTTTCTTTCGTATATATATATATATATATATATATATATATATATATATATATATATATATATATATATATATATATATATATATGTATATATATATATATATATGTATATATATATATATATATATATATATATATATATATATATATATAAGTGAACATGTCTGTGTGTGTCTGTGTCTGTGTACATTTCCCTACGAAATAACTGTGTAGTTTTTAGTCTACAGACTCGAAATTAAATATACAGGGTACTGAGATTTTGAGAAATCGATGTGATTGGGTTTCGGGTAGAAATTTCGCTGATAATACGTAAAAGTTCAACGATTGACCTTTGATAACTCTACCAACTCCTCCGACAATTTTGGGTCTAAACACTTGACATTTTAGATATAGGTTCCTTGGACATGGATCTAACTTAATAACTTGATTTGATCCCAAAACAATAAATATTATGGGTTCATAGTAGGGGACTAAGTTAAAGAAAAGATTACCGTTTTTTTTAATTTTTTGTTTTGCTCAGCATGCACCTCCAAACACCCGGGCAACGCCGGGAACCCATTACTAGTGTATATATATATATATATATATATATATATATATATATATAAAGCTGAATGTCTGTGTGTGTGTGTCTGGTCACGAATAGGCTCCTATATGGTTTACTATTATAGAAAACTAATTACATATAACGATGGAACATGTATCGAACCACAGGAATGGGTATGTCTGATCTGGCAGAACAGTGGTTCATAAAAATTGTGGGGTCTGCGTACGCGCCTGGTCCACAAAGTATTGAAATAAAAAAAATTAAAATAAAATACAAAACGTTTATGAGTTTTTTTTTTTTATATTGGTGTACATAATAATACTTTGATGAGTATGTTTTAACTTAAATAGGGATGGTATAATTAAATTGTGGTGTCTGCGTTCGCGCCTGGCCTCCATAGAATGGAAATAGGCACACACTTTAATACAGACTTTTCATATCTATCTGCGTAAGTATACTTTGATAATTATGTTTCAGTTTGAAGAAATATTGTATAATAAAATTTTGGGGTGTTCGTTCGTGCCTGACCTGCATAGAATGGAAATATGTCACAAAGTATAACAAGGTTTTTTAATATAGATCCACAAAATATTGTGATAAGTGTTTCAGTGTGAACAGTTATGGTATAATAAATTATGGGGTTTATCTATTTTATTTTTACTTTCATCATATTTTGCTTTGGTTTGATACCCCCAAATTCGAAGCTATCTCTTTACAACCCTTCTTTTTCATAACGTAACATACTTTCATTAATCAGAGTCCATTTTCTGTAGGCTGTTTTTGAACCCAGTCAACGACGGGTACTTTTGCTAGTATTATATATATATATATATATATATATATATATATATATATATATATACAAAAGAAAGGAAGGAGTCAGAAGAATATTTATATAAATATATATATATATATATATATATATATATATTATTCAGAATAATGAAATACAATAACTCTACTGGTGTGCAAATCCAGTGATTATCGGTCTTACAAAATATTATTAGATGTAATATTTTATATACGACTATCCCAGCTAAATAAAATTGCTCATTATACTAGATAGAGCAAATAAATCATAATTTAGGAATTTAAAATTTGTGCTTTTAAAAATTTAAATTTCAAATATAGAAATTTTATTGTATGCAAGACAAAGAATAAAGTATAGCAAAATATATGTTCTTAACCCATGATATAATCAAAGATTTGCCGGAGATCCAATCAAACCAAAGAAAAACTGTGGAAATATCTATATATTGGATTGTTACCAGATTCCTCGGATTTATTACAATACGCGTTGGATCTTTTTACCTGATGAATACCAAGAACTTCCATTACAGCATTTAACATACACTTTCGATTTGAATTCGTTATCATTCTTTGTTGCATCAATATCCAATTTCCCTTATTCTATGTAGCTAAAATGATTTAAAAACTTTAAAAACATTTAATTTAATTTTCTATGTTTATTACCTTTATCAAATCAGGTGCAAATCTTTTATACTATTTGCTAATATATTCTTCCGAGGAGATGTATAAACAGTGAATTAATGCGCCCCCAGATACTAATTTGGAAATTTCTATGACTCGACGCAGTACACACAGCATCCAGCCTTCCCAAATGGTCACCCACCTGGTACGGGACAGTCTCAATGTTGCTTAACTTTGGTGATCAGGCGAGAACCGGTGTGTCAACATGACTGTGCCTGGTATATATATATATATATATATATATATATATATATATATATATATATATATATATATATATATATATATATATATATATATATATATATACATATATATACATATATATATATGTATGTATATATATGTATATATATGTATATGTATGTATATATATGTATATATATATGTATATATGTACATATATACATATATATACATATATACATATATATATATACACACATATACATATATATATACATACATATATATATACATATATATATATATATATATATATATATATATATATATATATATATATATATATATATATATATATCTCGAAAGTGCACGCTGAATTCTTTTCCATTACAGGATTTACTATACACTTTCGAGTTGAAGTTCAATATCATTTTTTTTTTTTGCATCAATATCCAATTTCCATTATTCTATATAGCTTGACATATCAAAGACCTTTGACAAAGTATGGCATAAGGGTCTACTTCACAAGATTTCCAGCTACGGTATAACGGGAAATGTTTTCTCAATCATTAAATCATTTCTCTCCGATAGGCTCATAAGAGTAGTGGTAGATGGACAAACATCGGAGGCCTTCAATATAAATGCTGGAGTCCCTCAGGGGTCAATCCTGGGCCCAACTCTCTTCCTGATCTACATCAATGACCTCCCTAAACACATACTTAAATCATTCGTTGATATCTATGCTGATGACACGACCATCTACGGCAACACATCAAAGGCTGTAAATGACGAAGTTCTCTCGGATTCTCTCTCCTCTGATCTCGAGCGCGTGGTTCAGTGGGGGAAGATGTGGCTAGTTACCTTTAATGCATCCAAAACCAAACTCCTATCCTTACATCATCAACGCTCTGATCCCCAGCTGGCATCAATTGTGATGGATGGCTCTCGTCTGGGTGAGGCCCCGTGTTTTGACAAGCTTCTGGGTTTGACCTTTACTCCTGATCTGAAATGGAACACGTACATCAAGTCTGTTGCCAAGCTCGCTGGAAAGATGGTGGGATCCTTCTACCGCTCCAGAAGATATCTCACTACTGATGCAATTCTCTATCTATATAAAAGCCAAGTACGGCCAAGGATGGAATACTGTTGCCATATCTGGGCAGGAGCTGCCAAAAACAGCCTATCATGCCTTTACAGAGTACAAAATAGACTTCGTGGTTTAGTGGGGGATGTCCTTTCCTCTACCCTGCAACCCCTCTCCCACAGAAGAGACGTTGCGAGCCTATCCTTGTTTTATCGTTATTTTCATGGCAGGTGCTCGTCTGAACTCCAATCCCTGGTCCCCCCTCGCCAATCTTTCACGAAAAACACCCGTCTAGCTGAATCCACTGTGAAAAAATTCCCCCACTCTATATATGTGCCTAAATCAAAACGCGGATTTCATGAACAAAGCTTCTTTCTTAGAACTGCACGCCTGTGGAACTCTGTTCCGTCTGCCTGCTTCCCTCCGGACTACAACTTGGATGTCTTCAAGTCTAATGTTAACAAATTCCTAATGAACCGCCCCCCTAATTAAACACTTCATCAAATCTCCTCACTAACGTAATGTACTTGCAATAACCCTTATCTCTGAGTAGCTTCCGGGCCTTGATAAGTGGTGATCACTGTGTAAAAAAAAAAAAAAGCTAAAATAGTTGAAAAACTTTAAAAACATTTAATTTAAATTTCTATGTTTATTACCTTTAGCAAATGAGTTTATTTTAGCAAATGGGTTTATGTGGTGTTGTTATTCATTAATTGTGTATTGGTGTTAGTCGGTGTCAAAGGATTTATATGGTTGCTATTATTAGAATTCCCATTTGGGATATTTTTACTGTGCAGCTGTAAAGTACACTGTTTACTTAGCTGGTACCATTGTAACGGAATGTGTTTTTTTTTGTTTCTACAGATACAGCTTGCCATAGTTTGTATAGTTGTATATTTGTAATTTAAAAAAAAAAAATTTATTATAATTATTTTTCTATTTTCTTTATTAACATAAAATTAATAACTTCGTTCTTATGTTTTTAAATATTTGCAGGAATATCCACATTACTTACGACAAAAATGCATATTTTATTTTGGTGTCTTAAACTTCTCCCCCTATTTTTTTTTTTTTTTGCTGATGAAAAGATTATGTTCCGAGACACAACATTTGTCAATTATTGTCAATAATCATTGTCAATTTTAATAAAATTGAAATCGTTTCCGAAACGATCGTACAATTAAGTTGCTTTTGTTTATTTTTCCTTTGGAAACTGATTTTTTATTCACAATTATTAATCTTTTTACTCAACTTTTTACATACATATATATATATATAGCTTAATTATATATATATATATAGCTTAATAATAATAATAATGATAATAATAATAATATATATATACATATATATATAAACGTGAGAATGTATCTGTGTCCGAGGACACTCCTCAACCTATATACTCAAACAATTTTTGAGCAACAGACTTGAAATTTAGTGCATGCTATATTTAGACGTGGTGAACTTTTTAATCGGTTCTAATTCGGAAAAACGGGCAGGTAAGGGGGGGTCAGATTTTAACATTTGGTACGCAAGGATCGTCGGAGTTTTCTCCATTTGTTACCTGTTTCACGAATGCGCATGCGTGAATTGCTCACATGAAAGATTCATTATAAGTAGGTTTGAAAAAAACTTTAAAGATCGTGTCAAGCCGGCCTAATGATTTTCGTACTTGACTCACTATTTTTAGGTTTTTATTCTGATTTCAGCTTTAGCATTAATTTATTTTTTCTTTATGTACGTAAAGTAAACTGTTTTATAAAAAGAACAGCATCATACTCGCACGCACCTGTCTCAGTTTCTGTATAAATTAATCTATAATATTTATGCGTATTTTACGACCGGCCAACGCCGGGTGGCCTGTAATTTAATTGTCTAAAATTTCGCAACGACACATTTTTTCATGTTTACGGCATATTTTCGTTCATAATGAAATTTCAATGTCGCTGACGTGCCGAGAGAGATACTACACTTTGATCTCACCCCCTAATGCTTTGTAATCATGAAAATAATGCTTAATGAATAAAAGGAATGAGTTAATCTATTAATGTATTATCTTTAAATGGCGTGGGAGGTGTAGTATCTGTTATGGTGTCAGAAACCGACCTCCTAGTATTTACTTTTTTTTTTAAGAGTGGCGGGGGGGGGGCGTATAATGAAGCATCTGTTTTGTGCCGACACAAAATATCCGTACTAATTTTATTTTAAGTGTGAATATTTTAGGAAAAAAACGTTAATACTACTGAAGAAAACATCTTTATTTGCGATGATACTGGAGAGACACATATATATATATATATATATATATATATATATATATATATATATATATATACGTATATATATAAGTATATATATATATTATTTCCTTATAATACATATCAATCCTTATTTAAGAAGCTCGATGTAATTACAGAGCAATGTAGTGAATCAATGATGAAAGACTATATTCCAAAGTTCATGACGCTTATCATCTTATAATTTATTCCTTTAATTCAGTCTGGTGAATTAAAGGAATAAATTATAAAATAATCATGAACTTTGGAGTATAGTCTTTTAGAAGCGTTGAATTATTGAAGTTTGGAATTGAACCTTTAACCTTCAGGTTAGAGTACTGGAAAATATCAATTGTAAAATTGATATGCACCAGAAGGTTGACGGTTTAATCCTCAGTGTGGGCGACCCGAAAAATACATTTGCGAAATGTTTAGGACCTCTATCCAGTCATGGCTGACGGAACAAGAACATGCTACCTCCGTGAAGTAAATAAAGGTTACGCTCGAAATTCTATCCACATTCCCGAGTTCGACAAAAACATTCCCAAGTTCGACAAGATACACCCGAAGAAGGTCGGAGGTTACATCGATCGAAACATTGTAAAAATCACACTCAAGTTGAGAACAGTATTCCGATATTGTACGAATAGCTAATCCTCATCTCAAAAATTCAGAAACATCGTAAGTATATTTTAAATACTTTTTGATATCACTTAATAAAACCTGTTTGCGTGTTAGGTTCGGTTAATAGCGAATCTGTAGTTTTTATATGGACAAACAGGTAGACATAAATAGACACATTGTTTAGCCTAACTTTTGACTTGAATGTATTTGTGTCGAGTCAAGGAGTAGTTGCGATTCTCGTAAGGAGTAGTTCGACGTTGTAGATGCCGGGCTCAAGGGGGTGATTGTATTTGATTTATGGAGCAGAAGACGAGATCTGATGAATGCTCTTCATGTTAGACACGTGGAAAAGTCACTGTATATGCTCCCAAGTGTTCACTTGTATTTTACCGGCGTTCCTGTTGGAATCCTTTCATCTTCATCTTTTCAGCATCCCCTCTTCCTCTTTCAGAAATGTTCTTTTCTTCAATTTCCGTCCCATTCTTTCCTTCCTTCCCTTTTTAATCGCTTTTTTCTTTCTTTTTTTCTGATTTTGATTTTTTTACTGCACAACATTGGATCTTCTTTGCCTTTTTACTTCCCTTCTTTATTGTATACAAGCGGGGCTACCTGACGTTGTCCAGGATAAAATTGTAATAAATTACTGCTAAAACTTATACCCATTATTTATCATTCTCTCTTTGATCTTTTCCCTATTAACCTCTCTCTTACCATGTCTCCTCCCAGCCCATCCCTCTCTCTTTAGACATACACACATGCACACGCAGGACCTAAAGAATGATTTAAAGATGACATGCTCTCTAAGAGAGACAGGCATTATACCGGTTGTGATAGGTGCGACTGGCTTAGTGAAAAAGCATCTTAAGAAGTACCTGGGAACAATCCCTGGAAGACCAAGCTGTAATGAAATACAGATTGCAGCCATAAAGGTAACAACATTCTAAAAAGAACGCTCGGATATAAATCCCAATCATAATGAAATAAAATGTTAGCTCCGGGAGGAGTTAGATCCCTTGATCTCTTAAAAAATTATCAAGTAAAAGCTATGTGCTGAAGAGTGTGGTGATCCCTTGGGTGTGACAGCGGACTTGCGACGGTTCACAAGTACAAAGAGACTCAGGCTTGGCTTTAAAGCGGTGGTTCCCAACCTATTTTGGGCTATGCCCCACCTAGGCATTTCTAAAATCCTGATGCCTCCCCTTTGTGATATTTAATATATAATATGGTATAGTAAGCCCAAGGGTGCACGTCCTGCCCATGCCCCACCAAAATATTGCCATGCCCCACCGGATGACTGCTTTAGAGGAATTGCTACAACTTTGTACCTCCTCTCACTGCCCTCATTCTACCCCCACCTGAATCTGCAAGATTATTTCGTTCGAGCATACGTCGAGAACATCACTAACATGATCTCCGACAACACCAAAGCCAACCTGATCGGTACTTGAGGAAAAGGCGTGTTCCCAGTTCCGGAGCAGTATCGAGGCGGTGATTGAGACTGAAGGCGGCTATATTGAATAGATGTCAGCTCTATTACATAAGAAACCCACTTGAATTTTTCAATAAAAAATTTAAAAAAAAAAAAAAGCTTTAGGAAAACATATTTATAGTTTCACCATGTATTTTAAGCTTCTGGCTATCATTTGTCCAAGGCGACACTGATTAATAATATGCCAATTTTGTCGGTGTTCCTTTTGTAGTTTTAACATTTATATGGACATACAATTAGACATATATACACTCAACTGTATTAATTTATTTTTATTTCGGATTATTATTCTCATCTTTATTAGTTGTTGTTTTTTTTATCTTTTATTGGTTTTGTTTATTCACAACGTTTCGGCCAACTATTCCTCTGGCCTTCGTCAGACAAACAAAACCAATAAAAGATAAAAAACAACAACTAATAAAGATGAGAATAATAGTCCGAAATAAAAATAAATTAATATATAATGCTCATCTCAAAAATGAATTCCAATTAAGGAATAATATATATATATATATATATATATATATATATATATATATATATATATATATATATATACACACACTCAACTGTCTTTTATGTAATATATTGTTGTTTATTTGTTCCTTTTTCTCTTTTTGCATCTTTCTTTTTTTATTGTTTACGACCATTTTTTTTTCTCCACCTGCTTCGTCTCGTTTTTACTTTGTTTCCGTATCTTCTCCATAGTTTTTATCCACAGGGAAACATGCAAAGTGAAACGCTTCCCCTTCTACGGATAGATTCAGCGTGAAAGCTGGAATCTGTTCTTGTGGGAACGACATTCGCAAGAACGTCATCTTGCTTATTCAATGCAACTGATGGACGTTTCATTTCGTTCAGTCTTCAGGGTTTCCGTGATACATTTTACACACCCCCATGGAATTGCTCTACGAACATAAAAGCAAGGGTAATTAAAAAAAGAAATCTGGCTCGATTCCATGCATACGAATCGAAAGCTCATGTTTTCTATCGACATACCGCGACAGGTAAAATATAAGGGATATAGAGTGCAAACAAAGAATAATCACTGCTAGAGAAACGAATCATCCTTGATATATTTTTGGCAGTTTATAAAATTATTAAATCACGGATTGTTTTGCATATTGTTGTTATTTAAATATATCAACAGGATTAGTTTAATAAGTATTTCTCTCGGATAATTAGAGCATCATTAACATTTTTTGCAATATTCCCAGCTTCAGTTAACAAAAAGGGTGCCATCTTCCATCATGATAATGCTCATGCACACACAGATCTAGAAGAATTAAGCCGGGAAACCATGTCTCATTATGCACAGCCCCTTAACCTTACTCCCTCAGGGTATCACATCGCGGGTTACAAAGGCATTCAGATGCCATTATGTTAATATCTGTGCCTAAATCAAAACGTGGATTCCATGAACAAAGCTTCTTTCTTAGAACTGCACGCCTGTGGAACTCTGTTCCGTCTGCCTGCTTCCCACCAGACTCCAGCTTGGACATCTTCAAGTCCAACGTTAATAAATTCCTAATGAATCGCCCTCTTAAGTAAACACTTCATTAAATCTCCACACTAACGTACTGTACTTGCAATAACCCTTATCCCTGAGTGGCTTCCGGGCATTGATAAGTGGTGACCACCGTGTAAAAAGAAAAGGAGATTGAACATGAGTTGGAATTATTTTTCACGTCAAAACTTAAAGAATTTTCCAAGCGATGCATTATAAGCTCGATGGTAGATGTAAGTAAGTTATAGAGAGCAAATATCATTATATATATATATATATATATATATATATATATATATATATATATATATATATATATATATGTGTGTGTGTGGGGGGGTGTTACATGTATATGACTAATATGCTTTGATAAAATTGACATTTTTCTGGACATTGCTAAAAATTAATTTTGTTGACATGAAAATATAACACGCAGCAAACATGGATTTATAGTGAGTATTTTAACGATAGTACAGATAAAAATGATGTTACGTGATAAAGGACTGCCCCCTTTTCATGTAAGTAAAAAATAGGGAATTAGTTAAATGTAAATATGAAATAGGATAGTCAAGGATTCGAACTTGCGAAGCTAGATTTGGAATTGAAAATTCCAATCATAAGTTAAAATAAATACAGAATGTTATTGAAATAAAGAATGTGGAATTGCAATTGTTTAGCTTACATATTTGTATATGGAAAAATGAATGTAATAATGAAATTTGTTTCTGTGAAAATTTAAATAAGGAATTTAATCGTCAATTGGAACTGTAAACATATTTTGTAAAAATGTTATTTGAAAAATAGGTTATTGAACTCGGGTCATGTCAAATTTGGCAACGTGATGCATGTCAGTAACGTGCTTTATGAACACATGTTTAATCATGCGATGACATGACGAGTTCTCAATATAGGAAAGAGTTTGAAGTTAGTTAGAGAGAGGTAGATCAGTCAGATCAGAGGAGCAGAGTGGTTCAGACCGATTCTCCGTTAGAATCAAGACACTCTCTAGAAGTGAGAGGGTTTTAGAAATAACCATGTAAAGAAACTTTGAATTCCCCACGCGAAATAATATTTGTGTATCTACGTCTTCTGTGTTCATCATTACAACGAGAAAGGTAACGTGTTTATATTATATGCACAGCTGTCAAAACGTAAATGTCAAACCCACTATCTCTCAGTCTATCTATCAAGATATTCATAAATCTCCTCTCATTGAATTGGTTCTCTTGTAGTAACATGTACACTGTCTATTATATATATACAGAACTGTCTCTCTCTCTTTATATATACCTGTTTGTATCTCACCAATATGCTATCACACAACATGAACCTCTAAGACACTACTAGGACAAATATGAACACTCAAAACACATGAACACTCCTGAGACTGTCTCTAATCTCTCTCACTAAGACTCCTCTAAGACTCTCACAAATATGAACAACAACAAATAACATCAGTCCTCTTCTAATAAGAATTACATAACATATATATATATATATATGCATATATATATATATATATATATATATACAGGGTTGGGAAGCAAATATTTCAGTGGACTTTAAGTTATCTTTCTCAGTAACAATTTGTACCATTGTTTTAAAAGCTTACATATGTTGATGTCATAACTAGATTAATCATTATTATCCATATCTTTTTAGAAATGTTTATCCATATGAGCAATCAGGAGACCAAACGTAAAAGAGTGTGTGATGCTAAATGCACACGTCTCACCGAAGGAGATATCTGGAATAGTGGGAATGTCCGATAAAAACAGTTTACAATGTAGAGAAGAACATGACTATGAGCAAAACTATTACTAGAAAGACTGGAAGTGGAGGAAGCAACAAAAAACGTACCAAAATATTTATCAGAACTCTCGAATCTAAGATTCCAAAAGATCCAAAGAAATCCATGCGAAAAATGGCAAGTGAACTTAAGGTGGACAGCAAGACGGTTAGAAATGCAGTAAAATACGATTTGAACTTAAGATCATATACAAACATGCCGAAACAATTGTTGACAAATGCTCTAAAAGAAAAAAACTTGAAAGGTGCAATAAAATTACTACATGACTTAAGAAAAATTCTGCAATTGTAATGATCTTTTGTGATAAAAAATATCTTCACTGCTGATGCTGTTTTGAACCGTCCAAATGACAGATACATCACAGAATCAACAGCTGAGGTTAAAGGGATATTCAGGACAAAACATCCTGCTCAGGTTATGGCTTTAGGTGGTGTATCTTCTGATAGAAAAAAGATACCCATAAAAATCTACAAACCTGATGAGAAAACGATGAGATATCAAGTATTACCATGGCTCAAAGCAAACTATCCAAATAGAAATTATGTTTGGACACAGGATGGTGCTCTGGCTCACACAGCTAGAGAAATATAAGATTTCTGCAAATCAAATTTCAGTAATTTTTGGGTGGCGTGTTTATGGCTACCTTATGGCCACCTTCTAGCCCAGACAACCTAAACTCTCTGGATTATTCTATTTGGAGCGTTTTGGAACATGTTACCAGTAGAACATTACACAGCAATGTCGATTTTCTCAAATATACTTTTACACATGAATGGAATAAGTTGTCTCCCGAGTATTTGAAAAATACATGTGCAAGTTTCAGGAGACGTGTGACAGCAGTCATTGAGAAAGAAAGGAGCCACATTAAACAATTCATCTTATGCATTAATTGTCCTAACCATCTAAAAACGTAATTAATCATACTTTGTTGTTAAAGTCTTGTCATAAAATATTGTAAATTTTGGTTCCTCACTCTGTATTTTAATAACATAATACCTTTAACGTACGTACATATGTCACGGTAACCATATTATAAATTATTTGATCGAGAGATCTTATTTATTACAAAGAATGAGAGCAGGTTATTTATAACTAGGGATGTGACAACAGCGTATTCTTTTCATTGTTTTGACTCTTGAGTATATATCCGTTAATATCTTATATGTTTTATATAGACTGATTTGGTCCTCGGTTGATTGACTGTGTCTTACTCTGTCGGATATATACTTGAGTGTCAAAAGAATGAAAATAATATGTTATATTATACTATGGGCATGAAATTAATATATAGATACGCTAATTTAATGTTCGTTCTATCCTTCTTCTTAATTAATATGATCTCCCGATCCTGACTACAATATGGTTGTCTTCAAGTCCAACGTAAACAAGTTCTTGATGAGCCGTTCCACTTAAGTCAACAAATTTACCGAATCTCCATTACTAACGATTACTATATTGTCCAATTTCTACTGTACATTCTTTAATCCTTATACTCGAGTGACCTCTTGGCCTTGATAAGTGGTGATGCCTATGTAAAAAAAAAAAAATCACCGAAGACGCACTGTAAAAATAAATAAATAAATAAATAAATAAATAAAATGATGTCGCTTTTTGGCCGTACGTGAAACTAAAATATAACATTTGTTATTCTGGTTATGATCAAAGGTTAGCATCTGTTTTGTCTAAAAATGAAATATGATATCGTGGGGTTCCCGTTCGCGCTAATAAAATATATTACAGTCTCTTATAAGGATATTGAAGATAAACTGTAATAACCAGATATATCCTTATATTACATTAAGCAGATTACTTAAATAAATACGTTTACAGTTTTAACAAAAGGCCTACAATAAATAATATCGCAAGGTCCCCATTCACGTTGAACATTCACAGAATGTTCAGCAGCAATATATTACTTATGCAAGATGCCGCTGTGGAATTTCCATTTAACGTACGTACTATGTTGTTATAAAAAATACACAAGTTTCAATTTTCTAAACATTTGAACTGATTTAATAATTCAAAATAGTTGTATATATTAAGTAGATAACAACTCTCTGTCCGTCTTTCTTTCTCTACTTATGTTTATCTTGATTCATTTATCTTTATTTAGATATATTGATTTAATCGGATTCCACAATGGCAGCTTATTCAGGGTGGCGATAAGATTGTTGCCCTTAAAAAGACGACATGATTCCATTTCCGATTGATGAAAAAGCTTTTTTGTTGCAGATCGTCTACTAGTTTCCCAGTTGTGTACAAATCCCAAGGCGATAACAGCTTTCTATCACGTCTGAAAGTGAGACGATGTTTAACGAGCGAGATCAGAGATGCGCCGCTGTACAACTCATGCTCTCTACCGATTCAAGTTATGACAACTGGACCATTGACCGCACCCTTAAAAAATGTATCGCTGGATTGACACGAATAACAGGGACGTGTCAAGGGTGATGAAAACAAGGTTTACGGCCAGGGTTATGGTTTTTGGTTAGGGTTAAGTTATGGGTTTTGGTTTTTGGTTAGGGTTAGGGTTAGGGTTAGGATTTCACATCATGCTGCACCATATCTTCGAAGTCGACTTGAAAGTCAACACCAAAGTGTACCTTGATGTACTCAACAGTGTGGTTTCCTTGTGCAATCAGATGGTCACTGCCCGACTCTGAGTGTGGCAGCTAGACTCGCTGCCGGCCTACAAGTCCAAAGAGTCGCGGGCTTTACTTATGAAAGAATTTTTTTATTTGTTATCGTTTATTAATTCTCTATCAAGAATACTGAACATTACCTTCAAGGTATGGATTACTGGAAAATACTAATCTTTTCATTATCTCTTTTTATTGTGTTTCTATCTATCTATCTATCTATCTATCTATCTATCTCTTATCTCACAGTCCCCTCTCCTCCTCCAACCTGAACCTGACATATTTCGAGAACATCACTAACATGAACCCCCACAACAGCAAAGCCAGCCGGATCACCGTCGTTTGCCGAGTATTCGCCGAGCCCCTGCCGGCGCTGGTGGAAAAGGCGTGCTCACAGTTTCAGACTCCTACTACATAATCAAGTTACCTGAATCGATTTTTTCAATTTAATCTGAAAATACAACTGTAGTGTTGTTTTCTTTAGGGCGACACTTTTTGTCAACTTTTATACTTTTATACACACCATTAAAAATTGTCAACTTTTATACTGTCCACACCATTAAAAATTGTCAACTATTATACACACCATTAAAAACTGGATTAACCATTGGATTTTAAGTTTTCATCATCGATTCTATTTTTTTTCTAACACCTGCAAGAAGATTAAAAAAAACCCTTAATTCTAAAGGTTTCAATGTTTATACTGTTCCAGAAATGTTTTATTTTTTTACACGACTGGACTATTTAATTTCTCTGATGAGAAAAGTGTAAATATTCGAAACTCCATCGAATAAAGAATAACTTTTATTGTTCCTGGGTTCTTAAAGAATAAAAAATAATGCACTGGTTTATTCATCATCGTTTATTAATTCTTTAACCAGAAAACTGAACATTCCCTTCAAGGTATGGATCATTGGAAATACTAATCTTTTCCAATTCTATTTTTATTGTGTATCTATCTATCTTTATATATATATATATATATATATATATATATATATATATATATATATATATATATATATATATATATATATATACAGACAGGACGGGCGTACTCATTGGAAAGTCATCCACCGTGAGTTAATACAAGTAGAATAAAATTAAAAAGATATCGCTTTGAAAAAAAACGCTATGTGTTTAAAATCTCATCGTTTAAAATATATTATTATATTCATTTACAAAAAATAACATTATTCAGTCTTGTAACTTGTTTAAAAAATATACGTACCAGTGAATGACCATATGGTAACGCTAGGCGTTGTATGTACCGTGCCGAGCAGTAGAAATTTCCAAGTTGGTATCGGAGGCGCATTTATTCACTGGGAGAGATGCACTCCCAGTTTTCGTTATGACATGCATTTAGGTGAAAGAATAACTCTGATGTAAAAGCCTGCGGTCTACTGTATGTTCTGTATTGTGGTTAAATGGGATTGGTTCTACACAAAGCCTTCGCCACTATAAACACATCATCTGTGTGGGCGTCTGAGGATCTTAGTTGCCGTGGCGGAACCTCATACGTCGAAATCGACAGGAGAGTCCATTTATGTATACATAGTTGTGTGTGAGTTTGTGTGCGAGTGTTTACAAGTCAGTCAGGTGTACTTTCATTTTTAAGACATTTGGTTAGAAAGAAGAAAAATTGTCAATTTATTCCATATGCCTCATAATGTAGATCATTCTATCTTTAGAGATATGATGACTATATAGACTGATAGAAACGAGCATGACGTCATCTGATTCAAAATGGAAGGTGAGTTTGGGGTGTTTAATCAGTTCATTGGAACCCCGTAACGCCTTAAACAAGTAAATTTAGAATTTAAAACATAATATCAATAATTATTTTGAATGTCCGGATATTCAACAAAATTATTGATGTTATGTTTTATAATTTTTTAGATGAGGATCGGTAGTTCATTTTATTGAGATTATTTGGACTACTGTTCTCATTTTTAGTGTTATTCGCACAACTTTTCTATAATATATATAACCTTCGATCTCCTTAAGGTACATCTTGCTGAACTCTGGAATTTTAATGTCGAACGGGAGAATCTTCACGAAATATCCAATCAAATACTTTATTTAATTTACCTGTGTATAATGACTTTGTACCGTCAGCCATAACTGGATAGGAGTCCTAAGTAATTCACAATGTACTTTGAATGCTTTGGAATAATATTAATAATGGAAAGTCTGCTATCTATCCTCTTTTAAATATTCCTCAAGTTGTTTCATGTTTTAAGGATAAGGCTGATTTATTCACCCGTTGTTTTGTTGACAATTCTTTTTTTATGCTTCTAGTGCTGTTCTACTGGATTATTCGTTTAAAACTTTAGTCTCTACATGTTTAACTATCCCACAAAAAAAAATGTTGCAAGTGTTTATTCTAATTTTGACTCCTGGTCTTTATTCGATTCTTGTTGTTTTCAAACGTTGTACTCCTTAACCTTTTTCTATCCTCTCGAAATTATGCAGTCTATTTATGTCTCAGTCCTATTTCCCTTCTTGTTCGAAATCGCCATTTGTTAAAAAAAAAAATTCTAGTAATCAGTCTGACCCAACTAAGTATCCTCCTGATAGTGCTCTTTCAATTATTAACAACATTTTAGAAAGCTTAATCAACGGCAAGCTTGATTCACTTTTCAAGTTGGTTATGTTTTTGAATGTGAACGTTTTTATTTAAAGTTTAACAATTTCCATTCAAAATTGAGTACTTTCCATTCAAAATTGATGCTTATTTATTAATTTAATTTGTCTTTTTTTTTCTTAGACGTAGACCGCTTTCTTTTAAAGCTGGCATTTATATGTACAAGTGGTCTTTTAAAATTTCGTGTTGACCCACAAGCATTTGACGGTGAAGTCTTTTCAAATTTAATGATAAATTCTTTCGTTTGTGGACGTTAAAATGTTTTATTTATTTGAAATGAAGTTAATAGTTTTATTTGAAAGTGAACATCTTTCATTTAAAGTTGAACGATTTCCATATGAATTTTCCGTGTTTTTATTTGAAGTTCATTTTTTTTTTGTCTTAAAGTCAGCGTCTTTCATTTCAAGTTGGGAGTTTTTTCCATTTAAATTTCCCGCTTTTTATTTGAAGTTCAATTCTCTATCTGAACGTGAACGTATTTATTTAAAGTTGAGTAATTTTCATTTGAATTTTTTCAGTTTTTTTTTATTTGAAAATTAACTGTCTTTTATTAAAATTTATCTATTTCTATTTAAATCCCTCTTTTTTATTTAAAGTTCATTTTTTTTTTATTGGAAGAATTTCCTGCGAGATACAATATGCCGTGATTACTTTTTCAGGAATCCCCGGCAGATAGGCGGCCCAGCATATCATACGTCGA
This sequence comes from Euprymna scolopes, assembly GCF_053919585.1. Lineage (NCBI taxonomy): Eukaryota > Metazoa > Mollusca > Cephalopoda > Sepiida > Sepiolidae > Euprymna > Euprymna scolopes. The sequence goes on along the minus strand of NC_136496.1, from coordinate 26,296,175 downwards.
AATCGACGAGTCTGTTTTCTTCAACCGCCGGAAACACAACGTCGGCAGCCGTCTAATACCGGTCTGGGTCCTCGGTGGATACGTCGACCCCGCCGAAAAGGAGTTCTTTTTTTTTTAATTTTAGGTTAACGTAGCAAATAGGAATGGCGAAACCCTCCTTCCACTAATAAGAAAATACATTCTGCCGGGGGCCACACACGGTCGTATCAGACTGTTGGAGCAAAGTGGAAGGAGAGGGGTATCATTATTTAACGGTGAACCACCACAACCTTAATTTTGTAGATCCCGTAAAAAAAAAAAGTTTTGTTCCTTTCCTTTTTCTTACATTTTTTTTCTATTTTTGTACGTTGTTTCATAAAAACAATTACTCACTATTATTTGTTAAAAAGATTTGATCCAACAATTGATCCTTTTTTATCTAGAGTTAACGTTTTTATTTGAAAGTGAACGTCTTTATTCAAATTTGAGTCATTTCTATTTGGAGTTCACCCTTTTATATTTGAAGTCCAATTCTATATTTGAACGTGAACGTATTTTATTAAAAGTTGAGTCATTTTCATTTTAATTTTACCCTTTATATGTGAAGTTCATTTTTAAAAATTTATTTAAAAGTGAACCGCCTTTTATTAAAATTTATCTATTTTTATTTGAATTTCACTTTTATATTTAAAGTTTATTTTCTTTATTAGAAAACGGATGTCTTTCAAGTTGAGTGATTTCCATTAGAATTTGACCCATTTCATCTCGAGTTATTTTTTCTGTTTGAAGGTGAGCGTCTTTTATTTAAAGTTGAGTCATTTCATTTTTGGAGTTCACCCGTTGTTATTTGAAGTTCAGTTTTCTATTGAAATTGAATGTCTTTCATTTAATTTAAACATAAACCAAAGGATATCAACCCTTTTAATAATAGTAAAGATAAGAATAAAGGAATGCAAACAATAAATTATCGTTCATATCGTAGCTGTATAATAAGATATCCACGCGTATTATGCTACCTGGCTGAACCACAAGGGAATGAAAATTATATGTCAAACGAAAGAGAAAGTAAGTTCAAATAATAATAATAATAATAATAATAATAATAATAATAATAATAATAATAATAAATGATAGTACCTATAATAGTAGGAGCACTAGGAGCAATTTCGAAAATCTTTTAAAAAAAGAATGGGAGAAAATGGAATCCGAGGAATAGCTGAAAAAATGCAATGAATGACAATAACGAAAACAACTGAAATATAAGGGAAAACCCTTGCATGCGGAAACTAATACATATAAGCCATATGCGCAGGACAGACGAGCTGCTGCAGAGAAAAAAAACATGAAGAAACATTACACAGAACCTATCCCATCCCCCATAGCCCCATCACCGCCCCTCCCAAAGAAAGAATGACATCAAATAGCAGAGATGGGTGAGAGAGGATAGAAAGACCGATGAGAGAGCACTGACCAGACCTCCGCTGGACAAGTGCGAAGAGAACTGGGACTTTATGGGGACTTATTGCCACTCAAATTCCAGTGGAGACCAATGGCCGATACCAACGAGAAATATATGGTAAGAGGATATTGCGATAACGCAAATTCATTTGCAAATATTATCAAAAAAGGTGGAGTGTACTAGAACTCTCGGGAGACTTGTTGACACTCAGCTTCCAGGAAACACCACGAGTATTCTTCAAGGAGAGATCTTTGATGACCCGTGTGAAAGCTCCTTGTGAACCAATAATAATAATAATAATAATAATAATAATAATAATAATAATAATAATAATTATTATTATTATTATGATTATTATTATTTATTTTTGTCATTATTATTATTAATAAAAATAATAAAATAATATTTATTATTTTTATTATTTATTATTCATAATAATAATAATAGTAGTAGTAGTAGTAGTTTAGTAGTAGCAGCAGTAGAAGTAGAGGCACTTTCATGTTGGGTCCGTTTTGAATTTTTGCCCAAGTCAACGATGCATGAAAATCCCAAGGCTGACATCAAACCCCGAAGTGGGGGGTCGCCACACGCAACTCACCGCAGACTCATATGCCTTTAAATAAATTTATTAATGGACATATAGGCTTAAAACATAGGCTTGGTAAGATGGCGAAAATCCAAATTAGCTGAACGAAACGGCTCGGCCGGGTAATGGAGGATAGGTCACCTATTGAAAGTTGTAATGTGTATCGCTGCGAACCGTAGTTTTGGCAGAACGTGTTCGAATTCAGTCAGAGTGGTAATTAACATCCTCTAATGGTTAATATTTCGTATTTATTATTATACTAGCAGGGCTACCCGGCGTTGCTCGGGACCGTATAAACAATGAAAAAACAAAAGCAGATATTGAACATATGTTTTATTCTTAGGGGAGAGGAATCTTTCATCTCAAGTTTTAGCGTTACAAACAAACATTTGTCTTTATTATATATATAATGACAGGTTTTTTGGGGGCCCCCCTCGAAGATAACTGATCAGTTGACCAACTTCTAGTGGTCCGTTTGACATGAAATTTCGATATTTGTCATCCGGGTGATGGGGCTTCGATATGATACCAAATTTGTCAAGTTTGGTTCCGTCTTTCAAAAGTTTTAGCGTTACAAACAAACATACATACACACAGACGTTTGGCTTTTATATATATAGACTAGCAGGGCTACCCGGCGTTGCTCGGGACCGTATAAACAATGAAAAAACAAAAGCAGATATTGAACATATGTTTTATTCTTAGGGGAGAGGAATCTTTCATCTCTATGTATTATTTGTTTTATCTACCCCCGGACTGGTATTGTTCATGTTTTATCCCTAGCATAGGTAATTTACAGCATGTATATGAAATTGTTTTACCTTAGGGAGAAGAGAACAGGTAATATACAACATAATGTGTCTATATTACATCCCTGGCAACGCCTAGAAACCAGCTAGAACATGTATTTCAGTCAATGTTTATTACATCCTGGGCTATGCCGGGAAACCAGCTAATCTCTATTTAGTGACTTGACCACCAAAATACCTCCCTAAGTGTGTCCTTTCTTTTGAACTTATTAGATATAGGTATCTAGAAATGTGTGTGAAATTTTGTTGAATGCATTGTTCACTATGATTTTCTTATTGTTCTACACAATATCAACTGCAGCGAAATAAAACAGTAAACTTAGTGTAGTGTTAGAATAAAGAGCAAAGGAAAAAATTAGAATCATATTCTGTAATTGCAAATCTAAATTTGCTAGCGTGTACCAGTATTTGCCAGGTTGTGGAAATTTGGAATTTATAACGTATGTAGTGGCCTTTTCCTAGATACCTATTGCTAAAAATTATACTTTCATTTTGTTAGAAAAATCTCTCTTCGGATGCCCTGCATCATCCAAAATAAAAACAAATATTTTTATAATTGTTTCAGTACATTGCTACACATTGTGAAATTTGTTGACGTTTGTAAAAAAAAATCATGAATGTGCTTATATTCCAAAAAAGAAAATATCAGTGCACAGTATTGAAAGTGTTCGAGATTCAAAAGTCTGTAACATTTCTACTAACTTCATAAGATGTCATGTGAGAAACTGAATTGAATATCAAGACATTATCTGAAGCGTTTTTATTTTGGTATAACGTATGTGTTTACAGTGAACCGTAACTTTTAATAAACAGCTTGGTATGCAATGACATAGGCTAAGAATCTTAGACAAAATATATATAAATTGGAAAAATGTGTGAACAAATGAAAAAAGAAAATGATCCGCTCCACTTGATGACATCAAGCACAGTAATATTTTAGTGAAGAAAATATGAAATTGATGTTCAGTGATTAGTTTGGATGAATGAGAAAATGTAATTGTTTGATGCATAAAAAATAACTCATTTGCTGTATTTGATATTAAGCAGCAAAATATAGTGATTTGAATATTAAGGAAAACATCAAATCAGATTATGTAAAAAAAAAAGATGAAATTAGAAAATATATATTTTCTGTTTATGAGTTTTGCCAATCAAAATTTTGTGGCAGAAATTGGGTGATTACCATGCAATTTTATTTTGATAAAATTCTTAAATTATTTCAATGTTTATTATAATTTCTTAGTAGTGACTTGTTATCATCAAAATCCGCCCCAAAGAGTGTCCTTTCTTTTATTAGGTATCAGAATAGGTATCCAGATTTCTACTTCTATACAAATGTGATATTTCGGATCTGTAGATAAACAATTTGTTGCATATATAAGCTGAGAATTGTTCTCTCTCATTCTCTCTCTCACACACCCACACATTCTCACTTTTATAGATATAATAGATAAATTATGCTAGATATATTTCCATATGTCTGAATAATCTATATACAAATTTTCAAATCTGTAGATAAAAAATTTGTTGAGTATATAGGTTGAGAATTGTTCTCTCTCTCTCTCTCTCCTCTCACACATGCTCACTTTTATAGATATAATAGATAGATTATGCTAGATATATTTCCATATGTCTGAATACACTATATAAAAATTTTCTAATCTGTAGATAAAAATTTGTTGAATATAAAGGGTGAGAATTGTTCTTACTCTCTCTCTCTCTCTCTCTCTCACACACAGACATATTCTCACTTTTATAGACATAATAGATAGATTATGCTAGATATATTTCCATATGTCTGAATACCTTATATACCAATTTTCAAATCTGTAGATAAAAAATTTGTTGAATATATAGGTTGAGAATTGTTCTCTCGCTCTGTCTCTCTCTCTCTTGCTACCTCACACACACACACGCAAACATTCTCACTTTTATAGATATAATAGATAGATTATGCTAGATATATTTCCATATGTCTGAATACCCTATATACAAATTATCTAATCTGTAGATAAAAAATTTGTTGAGTATATAGGTTGAGAATTGCTCTCTCTCTCACAGACACACACATTTTCACTTTTGTAGATATAATAGATAGATTATGCTAGATATATTTCCATATGTATGAATACCCTTTATAACAAATTTAAAATCTGTAGATAAAAAATTTGTTGAATATATAGGTTAAGAATTGTTCTCTCTCTCTCTCTCTCTACCTCACACACACCCACACACACAAACATTCTGACTTTTATAGATATAATAGATAGATTATGCTAGATATATTCCATATGTCTGGATACCCTATATACAAATTTTCTAATCTGTAGATAAAAAATTTGTTGAATATTTTCAACCCTTATCCTCGAGTGGCGTCTGGGCCTTGATAAGTAGTAATGCGTATTTAGCAAAATATAAATATATATATATATAACAAATTTACTGAATTTCCATTACTAACGATTACTGTATTGTCCAATTGACTACTGCGCTTTTCAACCCTTATCCTCGAGTGGCCTCTGGGCCTTGAGAAGTAGTAATTACTAACGATTACTATATTGACCAATTGACTACTGCACTTTTTAACCCTTATCCTCGGGTGGCCTCTGGGCCTTATTGTCCAATTGACTACTGTGGACTTTTTAACTCTTATGCTCGAGTGGCCTCTGGGCCTTGATAAGTGGAAATGACTAAGTAACAAAAAATAGGTATATAACAAATTTACTGAATTTCCATTACTAACGATTACTATATTGTCCAATTGACTACTGTGCACTTTTCAATCCTTATCCTCGAGTGGCCTCTGGGCCTTGATAAATGGTAATGCGTATGTAACAAAATATACATATATATAACAAATTTACTGAATTTCCATTACTAACGATTACTATATTGTCCAATTGACTACTGCACTTTTAAACGCTTATCCTCGAGTGGCCTCTGGGCCTTGATAAGTGGTAATACCATCGAGTGGCCTCTGGGCCTTAATAAGTGGTTGTGCCTAAGTAACAAAAAATAGGTATATTACAAATATCCCGCATTTCCATTACAACCGACTACTACGGTGCACTTTTCAATCCTTATCCTCGAGTGGCCTGTGGGCTTTGATAAGTGGTAATGCGTATTTAACAAAATATTAATATATATATAACAAATTTACTGAATTTCCATTACTAACAATTACTATATTTTGTCCAATTGACTACTGCACTTTTCAACACTTATCCTCTAGTGGCCTCTGGGCCTTGATAAGTGGTAATGCCTATATAAACAAAATATAAATATATATATAACAAATTTCCCGACTTTCCATTACTAAGTATTACTATGTTGTCCAATTAACTACTGCCATTTTCAACCCTTATCCTCGGGTGGCCTCTGGGCCTTATTGTCCAATTGACTACTGTGCACATTTAACTCTTATCCTCGAGATGTATCTGGGCCTTGATAAGTGGAAATGCCTAAGTAACAAAAAAATAGATATATAACAAATTTCCCGAATTTGACTACTGTGCACTTTTCAACTCTTATCCTCGAGTGGCCTCTGGGCCTTGATAAGTGGTCATATATATTTTTTACAAAATAACAAAATAGGTTGGAGTCGCTGAATAACTCATCCTCCCGTTAAAGCGGTTCCATCCTCTTTCCCCAATTTGACTACTGTGCACTTTTCAACTCTCGTCCTCGAGTGGACTATGGGCCTTGATAAGTGGTAATACATATTTTATGAAAAATATATCTATATATATATATATATATATATATATATATAACAAAATAGGTTGGAGTTGCTGAATAACTCATCCTCCTGTTAAAGCGGTTCCATCCTCTTTCCCAAATTTGACTACTGTGGACTTTTTAACTCTCATCCTCGAGTGGCCTATGGGCCTTGATAAGTGGTAATACATATTTTTTTATAAATATATATATATATATACCAAAACAGGTGTGAGTCGCTGAATAATTCATCCTCCTATTAAAGCGATTAAATCCTCTTTCCCAAATTTGACTACTGTGCACTTTTAAACTCTCATCCTCGTGTGGCCTCTGGGCCTTGATAAGTGGTAATATATAGTTTGTACAAAAATATATATATATATATATACATATATATATATATATATATATATATAACAAAATAGGTTGGAGTGGCTGAATAACTCATCCTCCCGTTAAAGAGGTTCCATCCTCTTTCCCGAATTTGACTACTGTCCACTTTTCAACTCTCATTCTCGAGTAGCCTATGGGCCTTGATAAGTGGTAATATATATTTTTTAGTAAATATAGATATAAATATATATATAACAAAATAGGTTGGAGTCGCTGAATAACTCATCCTCCCGTTAAAACTGTTCCATCCTCTTTCCCGAATTTGATTACTGTGCACTTTTCAACTCTTATCCTCGAGTAGCCTATGGGCCTTGATAAGTGGTAATATATTTTTGTTATAAATATAGATATATATATATATATATAAAAAATAGGTTGGAGTCGCTGAATAACTCATCCTCCCGTTAAAGCGGTTCCATCCTCTTTCCCGAATTTTACTACTATGCACTTTTCAACTCTCATCCTCGAGTGGCCTATTGTCCTTGATAAGTGGTAATATATATTTTTTAATAAAAGTATATATATATATATATAACAAAATAGGTTGGAGTCGCTGAATAACTCATCCTCTCGTTAAAGCGGTTCCATCCTCTTTACCGTATTTTTTATACAGTGCACTATTCAACTCTCATCCTCGAGTGGCCTATTGTCCTTGATAAGTGGTAATATATATTTTTTAATAAATATAGATATAAATATATATATAAAAAAATAGGTTGGAGTCGCTGAATAACTCATCCTCCCGTGAAAGCGGTTCCATCCTCTTTCCCGAATTTGACTACTGTGCACTTTTCAACTCTAATCCTCGAGTGTCCTATGGGCCTTGATAAGTAGTAATATATATTTTTTACAAAATATATACATACATATATATAACAAAATAGGTTGGAGTCACTGAATAATTCATCCTCCTCTTAAAGCGGTTCCATAATCTTTGCCGAATTTGACTACTGTACACTTTTAAACTCTCATCCTCGTGTGGCCTATGGGCCTTGATAAGTGGTAATATATATTTAAAAATAAATATAGATATAAATATATATATACCAAAATAGGTTGGAGTCGCTGAATATCTCATCCTCCCGTTAAAGCGGTTCCATCCTCTTTCCCAGATTTGACTACTGTGCACTTTTCAACTCTAATCCTCGAGTGTCCTATGGGCCTTGATAAGTAGTAATATATATTTTTTACAAAATATATACATACATATATGTAACAAAATAGGTTGGAGTCACTGAATAATTCATCCTCCTCTTAAAGCGGTTCCATCATCTTTCCCAGTTTGACTGCTGTGCACTTTTCAACTCTAATCCTCGAGTGTCCTATGGGCCTTGATAAGTAGTAATATATATTTTTTACAAAATATATACATACATATATGTAACAAAATAGGTTGGAGTCACTGAATAATTCATCCTCCTCTTAAAGCGGTTCCATCATCTTTGCCGAATTTGACTACTGTGCACTTTTAAACTCTCATCCTCGAGTGGCCTATAGGCCTTGATAAGTGGTAATATATAGTTTGTACAATATATATATATATATATATATATATTACAAAATAGGTTGGTGTCGCTGAATAACTCATGCTCCCGTTAAAGTTGTTCCATCCTCTTTCCCAAATTTGACTACTGTGACCTTTTGAACTGTCATCCTCGAGTTGCCTATTGGCCTTGATAAGTGCTAATATAGAAAGAAGAGAAACGGGGTGAGAGAGAGAGAAGATAAAGAGGGCGAGAGTGAGACAGAAGAGAATGAGGGGAGAGAGAGAGAGAAGAGAAAGACGGTGTGAGAGAGAGAAGAGAAAGGGGGTGAGAGAGAGAGAAGAGAAAGAGGTAGACAGGGAGAGAGAAGAGAGTAAGAGTGAGTTGAGAATGAGGGTGAAAGAGAGAGAGAGAAGAGAAAGAGGGTGAGAGAGAGAGAAAAGAAAGACGGCGAGAGAGAGAGAAAAGAGAAGAGAAGAGAAAGAGGGTAAGAGAGAGAGAAGAGGGTGAGAGAGAGAAGAGAAAGAGGTAGAGAGAGAAGAGGGTGAGAGAGAGCAGAGAAGAGGGTGAGAGAGAGCAGAGAAAGAGGGTGAGAGAGAAAGAGGGTGAGAGAAGTGAAAGAGGTAGAGAGAGAAGAGGGTAAGAGAGAAAGAGGGTGAGAGAGAGAAGAGGGTGAGAGAGAGAGAGGTAGTGAGAGAGAGAGATAAGAGAAAGAGGTAGAGAGAGAGAGAAGAGGGTAAGACAGAGAGAGAGAGAGGGGTAGTGAGAGAGAGAGATAAGAGAAAGAGGTAGAGAGAGAGAGAGAGAAGAGGGTGAGGGAGAAAGAAGAGGGTGAGAGAGAGCAGAGGGAGAGAGAGAGAGAAGAGAAATAGGTAGAGAGAGAGAGATGAAGGCGAGAGAGAGCAGGGAAAGAGGGTGATAGAGAAGAGAAAGAGGTAGAGAGAGAGAGAGAGAGAAGGGTGAGAGAGAGCAGAAAAAGAGGGTGAGAGAGAGAGAAAGAGGGTCAGAGAGAGAGAGAAGAGAAAAAGGTGTACACAGAGAGTGAGAGAGAGAAGAGGGTAAGAGAGAGAGAGAAGAGGTTGAGAGAGAGAGAGATAAGAGAAAGAGGTAGAGAGAGAGAAGCGGGTGAGAGAGAGAAGAGGGTGCGAGAGAGAAGAGAAAGAGGTAGAGAGAGAGAAGCGGGTGAGAGAGAGAGAAGAGGGTGCGAGAGAGAAGAGAAAAAGGTAGAGAGAGAGAAGAGGGTGAGAGAGAGAGAAAGAGGATGAGAGAGAGAAGAGAAAGAGAGAGAGAGAAGAGGGTGATAGAGAAAGAGAGTGAGAGAGAGAAGAGAAAGAGAGAGAGAGAGAGAAAGACGGCGAGAGAGAGAGAGAAAGACGGCGAGAGAGAGAGAGAGAGAGAGAGAGAGAGAGAAGGGAAAGAGGGTGAGAGAGAGAGTAGATAAAGAGGGTGAGAGAGAGAAAGAGAAGAGAAAAAGGTCTAGAGAGAGAGAGAGAAGAGAGTGAGAGAGAGAGAGAGAGAGAAATATGGTGAGTCGAGTTGATCCTCTCTCTCTCTCACTCTCTTCTCTCTCTCTCTCTCTAGACCTTTTTCTCTTCTCTTTCTCTCTCTCACCCTCTTTATCTACTCTCTCTCTCACCCTCTTTCCCTTCTCTCTCTCTCTCTCTCGCCGTCTTTAGAGAGAAGAGAAACAGGGCGAGAGAGAGAGAGAAGATAAGAGAAGGGAAAGAGGGTGAGAGAGAGAGTAGATAAAGAGGGTGAGAGTGAGAAAGAGAAGAGAAAGAGGTCTAGAGAGAGAGAGAGAGAGAGAAGAGAGTGAGAGAGAGAGAGAAATATGGTGATAGAGAGTTAGGAAAGGTGTAGAGATAGAAGAGAGTGAGAGAGAGAGAGAAAGACGGCGAGAGAGAGAGAGAAAGACGGCGAGAGAGAGAGAGAGAGAGAGAGAGAGAGAAAGACGGCGAAAGAGAGAGAGAGAAAGAGAAAGACGGCGAGAGAGAGAGAGAGAAAGTGGAAAATGTGCAAGCGACCTAATTTTCGTTTACATAAGCGGCCTGATACTGATACCCCCCCTCCCCCTTCAAGTTAACAGAGTTAGAATGTATAAACAAAATGGCTAATCTTTGTTTACATGTAAATTACAAAGAGCAAAGTCATCTTCGCCGGCAAAAAACTTCGAGCAAAAATAAAAACATTTTCCCTACGTCAATTTTCGTGTAATTTTGGTTTTTTTTTTATTTTTGGAGTGCGATAATTACGTTGGTAATAACGGTTCGAGTCGAAAACTAATATTTAACTGTGTTATAGTATCAATTTCTCCTCCGAAGGCAGTTTTAACGTACCTCAGCTGCAGCCGACATTTTACTGAGCTGACGTCACGTCACGTGACACTTAATGAATAACGTTATAATGACAGGATTTTTGGGGCTCCCCCTGGGAGAAAAATGATAAGTTCACCCCCTTGTAATTGTCCGTTTGACGTGAAATTTTGATATTTGTCATGCGGGTGATCAAGGTGCAATATGATACATAATTTGTCAACTTTGGTTGTGTCTGTCAAAAGTTTGAGCTGACGTCACGTCATGTGACACGTATTGAATAACATTGGATCATTCAAGAATTACGTAATAAAAAGCATTACAATGACAGTTTTTTTTGGGCCCCCCTTGGAGATAACTGATACGTTTACCCCTTTCTCCTCGTCCGTTTGACGTGAAATTTCGATATTTGTCATCCGGGACACGGGGCTTCGATATGATACCAAATTTATCAAGTCTGGTTGTGTCTTTCAAAAGTTTTAGCGTTACAAACAAACATACAAACTCACAGACATTTGGGATTTATATATATAGACTAGCAGGGCTACCCGGCGTTGCTCGGGACCGTATAAACAATGAAAAAACAAAAGCAGATATTGAACATATGTTTGATTCTTAGGGGAGAGGAATCTTTCATCTCTATGTATTATTTGTTTTATCTACCCTAGGACTGATATTGTTCATGTTTTATCCCTAGCATAGGTAATTTACAGCATGTATATGAAATTGTTTTACCTTAGGGAGAAGAGAACAGGTAATATACAACATAATGTGTCTATATTACATCCCTGGCAACGCCTAGAAACCAGCTAGAACATGTATTTCAGTCAATCTTTATTATATCCTGGGCTATGCCGGGAAACCAGCTAATCTCTTTTTAGTGACTTGACCACCAAAATACCTCCCTAAGTGTGTCCTTTCTTTTGAACTTATTAGATATAGGTATCTAGAAATGTGTGTGAAATTTTGTTGAATGCATTGTTCACTATGATTTTCTTATTGTTCTACACAATATCAACTGTAGCGAAATAACACAGTAAACTTAGTGTAGTGTTAGAATAAAGAGCAAAGGAAAAAATTAGAATCATATTTTGTAATTGCAAATCTAAATTTGCTAGCATGTACCAGTATTTGCCAGGTTGTGGAAATTTGGAACTTATAACATATGTAGTGGCCTTTTCCTAGATACCTATTGCTAAAAATTATACTTTCATTTTGTTAGAAAAATCTCTCTTCAGATGCCCTGCATCATTCAAAATAAAAACAAATATTTTTATAATTGTTTCAGTATATTGCTACACAATGTGAAAGTTTTTAACGTTTGTAAAAAAAATCATGAATGTGCTTATATTGCAAAAAAGAAAATATCAGTGCACAGTATTGAAAGTGTTTGAGATTCAAAAGTCTGTAACATTTCTACTAACTTCATAAGATGTCATGTGAGAAACTGAATTGAATATCAAGACATTATCTGAAGCGTTTTTATTTTGGTGTAACATATGTGTTTACAGTGAACCTTAACTTTTAATAAACAGATTGGTATGCAATGACATAGGCTAAGAATCTTTAAAATATATATAAATTGGAAAAATGTGTGAACAAATGAAAAAAAAATGATCCGCTCCACTTGATGACATCAAGCACAGTAATATTTTAGTGAAGAAAATATGAAATTGATGTTCAGTGATTAGTTTGGATGAATGAGAAAATGTAATTGTTTGATGCATAAAAATAACTCAGTTGCTGTATTTGATATTAAGCAGCAAAATATAGTGATTTGAATATTTGGGAAAACATCAAACCAGATTATGTAAAAAGAAAAAAAAAAGATGAAATTAGAAAATATATATTTTATGTTTATGAGTTCTGCCAATCAAAATTTTGTGGCAGAAATTGGGTGATTACCATGCAATTTTATTTTGGTAAAATTCTTAAATTATTAGAATGTTTATTATAATTTCTAATTAGTGACTTGTTATAATCAAAATCCGCCCTAAAGAGTGTCCTTTCTTTTATTAGGTATCAGAGTAGGTATCAAGATTTCTACTTCTATACAAATGTGATATTTCAGATCTGTACATAAAAAATTTGTTGAATATATAGGTTGAGAATTGTTCTGTGTCGCTCTCTCTCACACACACACGCATTCTCACTTTTATAGATATAATAGATAGATTACTCTAGATATATTTCCATATGTCTGAATACCCTATATACAAATTTTCAAATCTGTAGATAAAAAAATTTGTTGAGTATATAGGTTGAAAATTGTTCTCTCTCTCTCACACACACATTCTCAATTTTAGAGATATAATAGATAGATTATGCTAGATATATTTCCATATGTCTGAATACCCTATATACAAATTTTCTAATCTGTAGATCAAATATTTGTTGAATATATAGGTTGAAAATTGTTCTTACTCTCTCTCTCTCTCTCTCTGGCTACCTCACACACACATTCTAACTTTTATAGATATAATAGATAGATTATGCTAGATATATTTCCATATGTGTGAATACCCTATATACAAATTTTCTAATTTGTAGATAAAAAATTTGTAGAGTGCATAGGTTGAGAATTGTTCTCTCTATCTCTCACACACACATTCTAACTTTTAAAGATATAATAGATTATGCTAGATATATTTCGATATTTCTGAATACCCTATATATAAAAATTTGTTGAATGTATAGGTTGAGAACTGTTCTCTCTCTCTCTCTCTCTCGCTCACACACACACACATTCTCACTTTTATAGATATAATAGAAAGATTATCCTAGATATATTTCTATTTGTATGAATACTCTATATACACATTTTAAAATCTGTAGATAAAGAATTTGTTGAGTATATGGGTTGAGAATTGTTCTCTCTCTCTCTCTCTCTCTCTCTCTCTCACACACACACACACATTCTCACTTTTATAGATATAATAGATTATGCTAGATATATTTCCATATGTCTGAATACCCTATATACAAATTTTCAAATCTGTAGATAAAAAATTTGTTGAGTATATAGGTTGAGAATTGTTCTCTCTCTCTCTATCACACACATTCTCACTTTTATAGATATAATAGACAGATTATGCCAGATATATTAAAATATGTCTGAATGCCCAATATACAAATTTTGAAATCTGTAGATAAAAAATTTGTTGTATACATAGGTTGACAATTGTCCTCTCTCTCACACACACACACATTCTCACTTTTATACATATAATAGATAGATTATGCTAGATATATTTCTATATGTCTGAACACCCTATATACAAATGTTCAAATCTGTGGATAAAAAATTTGTTGAATGTATAGGTTGAGAATTTTTATCTCTCTCTTTTTCTCTCTCTCTCTCGCTATCTCACACACACGCATTCTCACTTTTATAGATAAAATAGATAGATTATGCTAGATATATTTCCATATGTCTGAATACCCTATATACAAAGTTTCAAATCTGTAGATAAAAAATTTGTTGAATATATAGGTTTAGAATTGTTCTCTCTCTCTCTCACACACACATTCTAACTTTTGTAGTTATAATAGATAGATTATGCTAGATATATTTCCATATGTCTGAATACCCTATATACAAATTTTCTAAACTGTAGGTAAAAAATTTGTTGAGTATGTAGGTTAAGAATTGTTCTCTCTCTCTCTCACACACACACACACACAAGTTCTCACTTTTATAGATATAATAGATAGATTATGCTAGATATATTTCTATATGTCTGCCTACCCTATATACAAATTTCCAAATCTGTGCCCAAAAATGTGTGGAATATATAGGTTGAGAATTGTTCTCTCTCTCTCTCTCTCACACATATTCTCACTTTTATAGGTTATATAGGTTGAGAATTTTTTGCTCTTTCCATCACTCACATTCACACTTTTATAGATATAATACATAGATTATGCCAGATATATTTACATATGTCTGAATACCCAATATACACATTTTCAAATCTGTAGATAAAAAATTAGTTGAATATATAGGTTGAGAATTGTTCTCTCTCTCTCTCTTTCTCTCTCTCTCACACACACATTCTCACTTTTATAGATATAATAGATAGATTATGCTAGATATATTTCCATACGTCTGAATACCCTATATCCAAATTTTCTAATATGTAGATAAAAAATTTGTTGAATATATAGGGTGAGAATTTTCCTTCCTCTCTTTCTCTCTCTCTCTTTCTCACACACACACAAGCTGAAAATTGTTCTCTCTCTCTCTCTGACTCTCTCTCTCTCTCTCACACACACACACATGGTCATTTTATAGATATAATAGATAGGTTATGCTAGATATATTTCTATATGTCTGAATACCCTATATACAAATTTTTAAATCTGTAGATAAAAAATTTGTTGAGTATATAGGTTGAGAATTGTTCTTTCTCTCTCTCTCACACACACATTCTCACTTTTATAGATATAATAGATTATGCTAGATATATTTCCAAATGTCTGAATACCCTATATACAAATTTTCAAATCTGTAAAGATAGAATTTGTTGAATATATAGGTTGAGAATTGTTCTCTCTCTCTCTCTTTCACACACATTCTCACTTTTCTAGATATAATAGATAGATTATGCTAGATATATTTCCTTATGTCTGAATACCCTATATACAAATTATCAAATCTGTAGATACAAAATTTGTTGAGTATATAGGTTGAGAATTGTTCTCTCTCTCTCTCTCTCTCTCTCACTCACTCACTCACTCACTCACTCACACACACACACACACATTCTACCTTTTATAGATATAATAGATTATGCTAGATATATTTCCATATGTCTGAATACCCTGTATACAAATTTTCAGATCTGTACATAAAAATTAGTTGAATATATAGGTTGAGAATTGTTCTCTCTCTCTCTCTTCTCTCTCTCTCTTTCACACACATTCTCACTTTTCTAGATATAATAGATAGATTATGCTAGATATATTTCCATATGTCTGAATACCCTATATACAAATTTTCTAATCGGTAGATAAAAAATTTGTTGAATATATAGGGTGAGAATTGTACTTACTCTCTCTCTCTCTCTCTCTCTCTCTCTCACGCACACATTCTCACTTTTATGGATATAATAGATAGATTATGCTGGATATATTTCCATATGTCTGAATACCCTATATACAAATGGTCAAATCTGTAGATAACAAATTTATTGAATAGATAGGTTGAGAATTGTTCTCTCTCTCTCTCTCGCAACCTTACACACACAACCACACGCAAACATTCTGACTTTTATAGATATAATAGATCGATTATGCTAGATATATTTCCATATGTCTGAATACTCAATATACAAATTTTCAAATCTGTAGGTAAAAAATTTGTTGAATATATAGGTTGAGAATTGTTCTCTCTCTCTCACACACTCACATTCTCACTTTTATAGATATAATGTATAGATTATGCTAGATATATTTCTATATGTCTGAATACCCTATATACAAAGTTTAAAATCCGTAGATAAAAATACGTTGAGTATATAGGTTGAGAATTGTTCTCTCTCTCTCTTACGCACACACACACACACACACACACACACACACACACACATTTTCACTTTTATAGATATAATAGATAGATTATGCTAGATATATTTCCATATGTCTGAATACCCTATATACCAATTTTCAAATCTGTAGATAAAAAATGTATTGAATATATAGGTTGAGAATTGTTGTCTCTCTCTCTCTCTCTCTCTCTCTCTCTCTCTCTCTCTCTCTCTCTCTCTCTCTCTCTCTGGCTACCTCACACACACACACATTTTCACTTTTATAGATATAATAGATAGATTATGCTAGATATATTTCCATATGTCTGAATACCCTATATACAAACTTTCAAATCTGTAGATAAAAAATTTGTTGAGTATATAGGTTGAGAATTGTTCTCTCTCTCTCACACGAAACTGTGCGCTCGGCTTCTTCCCCCCCTTCCCACCCCAAATGCTTGGGAAACTGTGCACTGTTTTTGTTGGTTTTCAAGCTGCCTATTCCCCCCCCCACACACACACAGTTTAACAGTAGTAGGAGGTCAAGAGAAAGAGGGTGAGAGAGAGAGAAGAGTAAGTTGGTGAGAGAGAGAGAAAAGAGAAAGAGGGTGTTGGTTTTATATTTTTATTATCGTCTAATATTTTGAAAGCTGAATTTCTAATAAAATGTGCATCTATAGGAGATAATGCCTGGGAATGTGTCCCCCCCCACAGTTTAACAGTGGTGTGACGTCAAGAGAAAGAGGGTGAGAGAGAGGGAAGAGTAAGTGGGTGAGAGAGAGAAAGAGAGAGAAAAAAAAAGAAAGACGGTGTTGGTTTTGTGAAAAAAGTTATTTACAATTGTTCGCATTCTTGGCCTTTTGGTCAAGATCAAAGTGTAGTATCTGTTCTTCAGATGCTGCACTTCTATTTCTTGTTCTCTTTCGGTGGAGGAGAAATCCTCCACGACTGAGACAATTTTTATTTTTGTACCTTTTCTCCACGTTAAAAAACGACCCTGGTGTCTAACTCTGTCCCGTGGGGAGGCATAGTAAATAGGTACAATTGTTCGCCATTAGTGGATGTTGACGTCACGTCACGTGACATGACTAAGCGTTTTTTTTTTTTAGTATGAATAACATTTTTTGTTTTAATTATAAAGTCTACACTTAATTTTATAGAAAATGATGTATATATAATAGAAAAAAAAAATTACTGGTTTTGTTGGATTCAAGTGGATCCCCCCCCTCCAGTTTAAGAGATAGCAGGTCACGTGGTAATATACAAAATGGCTAGCGTAAATATAAAGATCGGTTTTTTTATCGACGAATATTTTGAAAGCTGAATTTTTTTTTATTCCTGTACATTTTTTCCTGATATTTTTCGTTAAAACTCTTGTATAAATACTATTTTTAACCAGTTAAATACGTTGGAGACATTGTCATGGAGTTTAATAATCTCTAGAACAAAGCAGAAGAGAAATTACAAAAGTATCGGTAAAACAAAGTGTTTGTTTACATTTGTTCGCCATTACTGGATGTTGACGTCACGTCACGTGACATGACTAAGCGTTTTTGGATTATGTAATATTAACATTAAAATGACAGGTTTTTTTTGGGGCCCCCCTAGGAGAGAAATGATCAGTTCACCCCCTTTTAATGGTCCGTTTGGTGTGGAATTTCGATATTTGTCATGCGGGTGATCAAGGTTCAATATGATACATAATTTGTCAACTTTGGTTGTGTCTGTCAAAAGTTTGAGCTGACGTCACGTCACGTGACACGTATTGAATAACGTTAAAATGACAGGTTTTTTGGGGGGCCCCCCTAGGAGAAAAACGATCAGTTGACCCCTTTCTACTGGTCCGTTTGACGTGAAATTTCGATATTTGTCATCCGGGTGATCAAGGTGCAATATGATACCAAATTTGTCAACTCTGGTTCCGTCTTTCAAAAGTTTTAGCGTTACAAACAAACATACATACATACATACATACATACATACACACCGATTTTTGCCTTTTATATATATAGACTAGCAGGGCTACCCGGCGTTGCTCGGGACCGTATAAACAATGAAAAAACAAAAGCAGATATTGAACATATGTTTGATTCTTAGGGGAGAGGAATCTTTCATCTCTATGTATTATTTGTTTTATCTACCCTAGGACTGATATTGTTCATGTTTTATCCCTAGCATAGGTAATTTACAGCATGTATATGAAATTGTTTTACCTTAGGGAGAAGAGAACAGGTAATATACAACATAATGTGTCTATATTACATCCCTGGCAACGCCTAGAAACCAGCTAGAACATGTATTTCAGTCAATCTTTATTATATCCTGGGCTATGCCGGGAAACCAGCTAATCTCTTTTTAGTGACTTGACCACCAAAATACCTCCCTAAGTGTGTCCTTTCTTTTGAACTTATTAGATATAGGTATCTAGAAATGTGTGTGAAATTTTGTTGAATGCATTGTTCACTATGATTTTCTTATTGTTCTACACAATATCAACTGTAGCGAAATAACACAGTAAACTTAGTGTAGTGTTAGAATAAAGAGCAAAGGAAAAAATTAGAATCATATTTTGTAATTGCAAATCTAAATTTGCTAGCATGTACCAGTATTTGCCAGGTTGTGGAAATTTGGAACTTATAACATATGTAGTGGCCTTTTCCTAGATACCTATTGCTAAAAATTATACTTTCATTTTGTTAGAAAAATCTCTCTTCAGATGCCCTGCATCATTCAAAATAAAAACAAATATTTTTATAATTGTTTCAGTATATTGCTACACAATGTGAAAGTTTTTAACGTTTGTAAAAAAAATCATGAATGTGCTTATATTGCAAAAAAGAAAATATCAGTGCACAGTATTGAAAGTGTTTGAGATTCAAAAGTCTGTAACATTTCTACTAACTTCATAAGATGTCATGTGAGAAACTGAATTGAATATCAAGACATTATCTGAAGCGTTTTTATTTTGGTGTAACATATGTGTTTACAGTGAACCTTAACTTTTAATAAACAGATTGGTATGCAATGACATAGGCTAAGAATCTTTAAAATATATATAAATTGGAAAAATGTGTGAACAAATGAAAAAAAAATGATCCGCTCCACTTGATGACATCAAGCACAGTAATATTTTAGTGAAGAAAATATGAAATTGATGTTCAGTGATTAGTTTGGATGAATGAGAAAATGTAATTGTTTGATGCATAAAAATAACTCAGTTGCTGTATTTGATATTAAGCAGCAAAATATAGTGATTTGAATATTTGGGAAAACATCAAACCAGATTATGTAAAAAGAAAAAAAAAAGATGAAATTAGAAAATATATATTTTATGTTTATGAGTTCTGCCAATCAAAATTTTGTGGCAGAAATTGGGTGATTACCATGCAATTTTATTTTGGTAAAATTCTTAAATTATTAGAATGTTTATTATAATTTCTAATTAGTGACTTGTTATAATCAAAATCCGCCCTAAAGAGTGTCCTTTCTTTTATTAGGTATCAGAGTAGGTATCAAGATTTCTACTTCTATACAAATGTGATATTTCAGATCTGTACATAAAAAAATTTGTTGAATATATAGGTTGAGAATTGTTCTGTGTCGCTCTCTCTCACACACACACGCATTCTCACTTTTATAGATATAATAGATAGATTACTCTAGATATATTTCCATATGTCTAAATACCCTATATACAAATTTTCAAATCTGTAGATAAAAAAATTTGTTGAGTATATAGGTTGAAAATTGTTCTCTCTCTCTCACACACACATTCTCAATTTTAGAGATATAATAGATAGATTATGCTAGATATATTTCCATATGTCTGAATACCCTATATACAAATTTTCTAATCTGTAGATCAAATATTTGTTGAATATATAGGTTGAAAATTGTTCTTACTCTCTCTCTCTCTCTCTCTGGCTACCTCACACACACATTCTAACTTTTATAGATATAATAGATAGATTATGCTAGATATATTTCCATATGTGTGAATACCCTATATACAAATTTTCTAATTTGTAGATAAAAAATTTGTAGAGTGCATAGGTTGAGAATTGTTCTCTCTATCTCTCACACACACACATTCTAACTTTTAAAGATATAATAGATTATGCTAGATATATTTCGATATTTCTGAATACCCTATATATAAAAATTTGTTGAATGTATAGGTTGAGAACTGTTCTCTCTCTCTCTCTCTCTCTCTCTCTCTCGCTCACACACACACACATTCTCACTTTTATAGATATAATAGAAAGATTATCCTAGATATATTTCTATTTGTATGAATACTCTATATACAAATTTTAAAATCTGTAGATAAAGAATTTGTTGAGTATATGGGTTGAGAATTGTTCTCTCTCTCTCTCTCTCTCTCTCTCTCACACACACACACACATTCTCACTTTTATAGATATAATAGATTATGCTAGATATATTTCCATATGTCTGAATACCCTATATACAAATTTTCAAATCTGTAGATAAAAAATTTGTTGAGTATATAGGTTGAGAATTGTTCTCTCTCTCTCTATCACACACATTCTCACTTTTATAGATATAATAGACAGATTATGCCAGATATATTAAAATATGTCTGAATGCCCAATATACAAATTTTGAAATCTGTAGATAAAAAATTTGTTGTATACATAGGTTGACAATTGTCCTCTCTCTCACACACACACACATTCTCACTTTTATACATATAATAGATAGATTATGCTAGATATATTTCTATATGTCTGAACACCCTATATACAAATGTTCAAATCTGTGGATAAAAAATTTGTTGAATGTATAGGTTGAGAATTTTTATCTCTCTCTTTTTCTCTCTCTCTCTCTCGCTATCTCACACACACGCATTCTCACTTTTATAGATAAAATAGATAGATTATGCTAGATATATTTCCATATGTCTGAATACCCTATATACAAAGTTTCAAATCTGTAGATAAAAAATTTGTTGAATATATAGGTTTAGAATTGTTCTCTCTCTCTCTCACACACACATTCTAACTTTTGTAGTTATAATAGATAGATTATGCTAGATATATTTCCATATGTCTGAATACCCTATATACAAATTTTCTAAACTGTAGGTAAAAAATTTTTTGAGTATGTAGGTTAAGAATTGTTCTCTCTCTCTCTCACACACACACACACACACAAGTTCTCACTTTTATAGATATAATAGATAGATTATGCTAGATATATTTCTATATGTCTGCCTACCCTATATACAAATTTCCAAATCTGTGCCCAAAAATGTGTGGAATATATAGGTTGAGAATTGTTCTCTCTCTCTCTCTCTCTCTCTCACACATATTCTCACTTTTATAGGTTATATAGGTTGAGAATTTTTTGCTCTTTCCATCACTCACATTCACACTTTTATAGATATAATACATAGATTATGCCAGATATATTTACATATGTCTGAATACCCAATATACACATTTTCAAATCTGTAGATAAAAAATTAGTTGAATATATATGTTGAGAATTGTTCTCTCTCTCTCTCTTTCTCTCTCTCTCACACACACATTCTCACTTTTATAGATATAATAGATAGATTATGCTAGATATATTTCCATACGTCTGAATACCCTATATCCAAATTTTCTAATATGTAGATAAAAAATTTGTTGAATATATAGGGTGAGAATTTTCCTTCCTCTCTTTCTCTCTCTCTCTTTCTCACACACACACAAGCTGAAAATTGTCCTCTCTCTCTCTCTGACTCTCTCTCTCTCTCTCACACACACACACATGGTCATTTTATAGATATAATAGATAGGTTATGCTAGATATATTTCTATATGTCTGAATACCCTATATACAAATTTTTAAATCTGTAGATAAAAAATTTGTTGAGTATATAGGTTGAGAATTGTTCTTTCTCTCTCTCTCACACACACATTCTCACTTTTATAGATATAATAGATTATGCTAGATATATTTCCAAATGTCTGAATACCCTATATACAAATTTTCAAATCTGTAAAGATAGAATTTGTTGAATATATAGGTTGAGAATTGTTCTCTCTCTCTCTCTTTCACACACATTCTCACTTTTATAGATATAATAGATAGATTATGCTAGATATATTTCCTTATGTCTGAATACCCTATATACAAATTATCAAATCTGTAGATACAAAATTTGTTGAGTATATAGGTTGAGAATTGTTCTCTCTCTCTCTCTCACTCACTCACTCACTCACTCACTCACACACACACACACACATTCTACCTTTTATAGATATAATAGATTATGCTAGATATATTTCCATATGTCTGAATACCCTGTATACAAATTTTCAGATCTGTACATAAAAATTAGTTGAATATATAGGTTGAGAATTGTTCTCTCTCTCTCTCTTCTCTCTCTCTCTTTCACACACATTCTCACTTTTCTAGATATAATAGATAGATTATGCTAGATATATTTCCATATGTCTGAATACCCTATATACAAATTTTCTAATCGGTAGATAAAAATTTGTTGAATATATAGGGTGAGAATTGTACTTACTCTCTCTCTCTCTCTCTCTCTCTCACGCACACATTCTCACTTTTATGGATATAATAGATAGATTATGCTGGATATATTTCCATATGTCTGAATACCCTATATACAAATGGTCAAATCTGTAGATAACAAATTTATTGAATAGATAGGTTGAGAATTGTTCTCTCTCTCTCTCTCGCAACCTTACACACACAACCACACGCAAACATTCTGACTTTTATAGATATAATAGATCGATTATGCTAGATATATTTCCATATGTCTGAATACCCAATATACAAATTTTCAAATCTGTAGGTAAAAAATTTGTTGAATATATAGGTTGAGAATTGTTCTCTCTCTCTCACACACTCACATTCTCACTTTTATAGATATAATGTATAGATTATGCTAGATATATTTCTATATGTCTGAATACCCTATATACAAAGTTTAAAATCCGTAGATAAAAATACGTTGAGTATATAGGTTGAGAATTGTTCTCTCTCTCTCTTACGCACACACACACACACACACACACACACACACACACACACACACATATTTTCACTTTTATAGATATAATAGATAGATTATGCTAGATATATTTCCATATGTCTGAATACCCTATATACAAATTTTCAAATCTGTAGATAAAAAATGTATTGAATATATAGGTTGAGAATTGTTGTCTCTCTCTCTCTCTCTCTCTCTCTCTCTCTCTCTCTCTCTCTCTCTCTCTGGCTACCTCACACACACACACATTTTCACTTTTATAGATATAATAGATAGATTATGCTAGATATATTTCCATATGTCTGAATACCCTATATACAAACTTTCAAATCTGTAGATAAAAAATTTGTTGAGTATATAGGTTGAGAATTGTTCTCTCTCTCTCACACGAAACTGTGCGCTCGGCTTCTTCCCCCCCTTCCCACCCCAAATGCTTGGGAAACTGTGCACTGTTTTTGTTGGTTTTCAAGCTGCCTCTTCCCCCCCCCACACACACACAGTTTAACAGTAGTAGGAGGTCAAGAGAAAGAGGGTGAGAGAGAGAGAAGAGTAAGTTGGTGAGAGAGAGAGAAAAGAGAAAGAGGGTGTTGGTTTTATATTTTTATTATCGTCTAATATTTTGAAAGCTGAATTTCTAATAAAATGTGCATCTATAGGAGATAATGCCTGGGAATGTGTTCCCCCCCCCCACAGTTTAACAGTGGTGTGACGTCAAGAGAAAGAGGGTGAGAGAGAGGGAAGAGTAAGTGGGTGAGAGAGAGAAAGAGAGAGAAAAAAAAAGAAAGACGGTGTTGGTTTTGTGAAAAAAGTTGTTATTTACAATTGTTCGCATTCTTGGCCTTTTGGTCAAGATCAAAGTGTAGTATCTGTTCTTCAGATGCTGCACTTCTATTTCTTGTTCTCTTTCGGTGGAGGAGAAATCCTCCACGACTGAGACAATTTTTATTTTTGTACCTTTTCTCCACGTTAAAAAACGACCCTGGTGTCTAACTCTGTCCCGTGGGGAGGCATAGTAAATAGGTACAATTGTTCGCCATTAGTGGATGTTGACGTCACGTCACGTGACATGACTAAGCGTTTTTTTTTTTTAGTATGAATAACATTTTTTGTTTTAATTATAAAGTCTACACTTAATTTTATAGAAAATGATGTATATATAATAGAAAAAAAAATTACTGGTTTTGTTGGATTCAAGTGGATCCCCCCCCTCCAGTTTAAGAGATAGCAGGTCACGTGGTAATATACAAAATGGCTAGCGTAAATATAAAGATCGGTTTTTTTATCGACGAATATTTTGAAAGCTGAATTTTTTTTTATTCCTGTACATTTTTTCCTGATATTTTTCGTTAAAACTCTTGTATAAATACTATTTTTAACCAGTTAAATACGTTGGAGACATTGTCATGGAGTTTAATAATCTCTAGAACAAAGCAGAAGAGAAATTACAAAAGTATCGGTAAAACAAAGTGTTTGTTTACATTTGTTCGCCATTACTGGATGTTGACGTCACGTCACGTGACATGACTAAGCGTTTTTGGATTATGTAATATTAACATTAAAATGACAGGTTTTTTTTGGGGCCCCCCTAGGAGAGAAATGATCAGTTCACCCCCTTTTAATGGTCCGTTTGGTGTGGAATTTCGATATTTGTCATGCGGGTGATCAAGGTTCAATATGATACATAATTTGTCAACTTTGGTTGTGTCTGTCAAAAGTTTGAGCTGACGTCACGTCACGTGACACGTATTGAATAACGTTAAAATGACAGGTTTTTTGGGGGGCCCCCCTAGGAGAAAAACGATCAGTTGACCCCTTTCTACTGGTCCGTTTGACGTGTAATTTCGATATTTGTCATCCGGGTGATCAAGGTGCAATATGATACCAAATTTGTCAACTCTGGTTCCGTCTTTCAAAAGTTTTAGCGTTACAAACAAACATACATACATACATACATACACACCGATTTTTGCCTTTTATATATATAGAAGACTAGCAGGGCTACCCGGCGTTGCTCGGGACCGTATAAACAATGAAAAAACAAAAGCAGATATTGAACATATGTTTTATTCTTAGGGGAGACGAATCTTTCATCTCTATGTATTATTTGTTTTATCTACCCCCGGACTGGTATTGTTCATGTTTTATCCCTAGCATAGGTAATTTACAGCATGTATATGAAATTGTTTTACCTTAGGGAGAAGAGAACAGGTAATATACAACATAATGTGTCTATATTACATCCCTGGCAACGCCTAGAAACCAGCTAGAACATGTATTTCAGTCAATGTTTATTACATCCTGGGCTATGCCGGGAAACCAGCTAATCTCTATTTAGTGACTTGACCACCAAAATACCTCCCTAAGTGTGTCCTTTCTTTTGAACTTATTAGATATAGGTATCTAGAAATGTGTGTGAAATTTTGTTGAATGCATTGTTCACTATGATTTTCTTATTGTTCTACACAATATCAACTGTAGCGAAATAAAACAGTAAACTTAGTGTAGTGTTAGAATAAAGAGCAAAGGAAAAAATTAGAATCATATTCTGTAATTGCAAATCTAAATTTGCTAGCGTGTACCAGTATTTGCCAGGTTGTGGAAATTTGGAATTTATAACGTATGTAGTGGCCTTTTCCTAGATACCTATTGCTAAAAATTATACTTTCATTTTGTTAGAAAAATCTCTCTTCGGATGCCCTGCATCATCCAAAATAAAAACAAATATTTTTATAATTGTTTCAGTACATTGCTACACATTGTGAAATTTGTTGACGTTTGTAAAAAAAAATCATGAATGTGCTTATATTCCAAAAAAGAAAATATCAGTGCACAGTATTGAAAGTGTTTGAGATTCAAAAGTCTGTAACATTTCTACTAACTTCATAAGATGTCATGTGAGAAACTTAATTGAATATCAAGACATTATCTGAAGCGTTTTTATTTTGGTGTAACGTATGTGTTTACAGTGAACCGTAACTTTTAATAAACAGCTTGGTATGCA
This sequence comes from Euprymna scolopes, assembly GCF_053919585.1. Lineage (NCBI taxonomy): Eukaryota > Metazoa > Mollusca > Cephalopoda > Sepiida > Sepiolidae > Euprymna > Euprymna scolopes. Next base: position 26,269,871 of record NC_136496.1, on the reverse strand, counting down.
ATGACATAGGCTAAGAATCTTAGACAAAATATATATAAATTGGAAAAATGTGTGAACAAATGAAAAAAAAATGATCCGCTCCACTTGATGACATCAAGCACAGTAATATTTTAGTGAAGAAAATATGAAATTGATGTTCAGTGATTAGTTTGGATGAATGAGAAAATGTAATTGTTTGATGCATAAAAAATAACTCATTTGCTGTATTTGATATTAAGCAGCAAAATATAGTGATTTGAATATTAAGGAAAACATCAAATCAGATTATATAAAAAAAAAGATGAAATTAGAAAATATATATTTTCTGTTTATGAGTTTTGCCAATCAAAATTTTGTGGCAGAAATTGGGTGATTACCATGCAATTTTATTTTGATAAAATTCTTAAATTATTTCAATGTTTATTATAATTTCTTATTAGTGACTTGTTATCATCAAAATCCGCCCCAAAGAGTGTCCTTTCTTTTATTAGGTATCAGAATAGGTATCCAGATTTCTACTTCTATACAAATGTGATATTTCGGATCTGTAGATAAACAATTTGTTGCATATATAAGCTGAGAATTGTTCTCTCTCATTCTCTCTCTCACACACCCACACATTCTCACTTTTATAGATATAATAGATAAATTATGCTAGATATATTTCCATGTGTCTGAATAATCTATATACAAATTTTCAAATCTGTAGATAAAAAATTTGTTGAGTATATAGGTTGAGAATTGTTCTCTCTCTCTCTCTCTCCTCTCACGCATGCTCACTTTTATAGATATAATAGATAGATTATGCTAGATATATTTCCATATGTCTGAATACACTATATAAAAATTTTCTAATCTGTAGATAAAAATTTGTTGAATATAAAGGGTGAGAATTGTTCTTACGCTCTCTCTCTCACACACAGACATATTCTCACTTTTATAGACATAATAGATAGATTATGCTAGATATATTTCCATATGTCTGAATACCCTATATACAAATTATCTAATCTGTAGATAAAAAATTTGTTGATTATATAGGTTGAGAATTGCTCTCTCTCTCACAGACACACACATTTTCACTTTTGTAGATATAATAGATAGATTATGCTAGATATATTTCCATATGTATGAATACCCTTTATAACAAATTTCCAAATCTGTGCCCAAAAATGTGTGGAATATATAGGTTGAGAATTGTTCTCTCTCTCTCTCTCTCACACATATTCTCACTTTTATAGGTTATATAGGTTGAGAATTTTTTGCTCTTTCCATCACTCACATTCACACTTTTATAGATATAATACATAGATTATGCCAGATATATTTACATATGTCTGAATACCCAATATACACATTTTCAAATCTGTAGATAAAAAATTAGTTGAATATATAGGTTGAGAATTGTTCTCTCTCTCTCTCTTTCTCTCTCTCTCACACACACATTCTCACTTTTATAGATATAATAGATAGATTATGCTAGATATATTTCCATACGTCTGAATACCCTATATCCAAATTTTCTAATATGTAGATAAAAAATTTGTTGAATATATAGGGTGAGAATTTTCCTTCCTCTCTTTCTCTCTCTCTCTTTCTCACACACACACAAGCTGAAAATTGTTCTCTCTCTCTCTCTGACTCTCTCTCTCTCTCTCACACACACACACATGGTCATTTTATAGATATAATAGATAGGTTATGCTAGATATATTTCTATATGTCTGAATACCCTATATACAAATTTTTAAATCTGTAGATAAAAAATTTGTTGAGTATATAGGTTGAGAATTGTTCTTTCTCTCTCTCTCACACACACATTCTCACTTTTATAGATATAATAGATTATGCTAGATATATTTCCATATGTCTGAATACCCTATATACAAATTTTCAAATCTGTAGATAAAAAAATTTGTTGAGTATATAGGTTGAAAATTGTTCTCTCTCTCTCACACACACATTCTCAATTTTAGAGATATAATAGATAGATTATGCTAGATATATTTCCATATGTCTGAATACCCTATATACAAATTTTCTAATCTGTAGATCAAATATTTGTTGAATATATAGGTTGAAAATTGTTCTTACTCTCTCTCTCTCTCTCTCTCTCTGGCTACCTCACACACACATTCTAACTTTTATAGATATAATAGATAGATTATGCTAGATATATTTCCATATGTGTGAATACCCTATATACAAATTTTCTAATTTGTAGATAAAAAATTTGTAGAGT